>NC_059280.1:3416207-3423707 GCF_017591435.1 Portunus trituberculatus
TGTTTATTGTGTCAAGATTTTATACTTTTCAATATCTAGATAATTTTGTTAAGATTTTTTTACACATTTTCATAATTGAATGACACGAAAAACAAAAGAACTAATTTATGGACACGCTGTCCCTAAAGGCGGTGTCACACTAGCACATTTTCCGTCGATTAATGCGATTTCCGTCTATTTTTCAACGTTCCGCATGAACTTATCGCATGAATTTGTCAGACGACAGGGATCGTTTCCGTCTGCAAATTTTGCGCCTTTGTTTACATACCAAGAGCAAGACCACAAGACTTGCCGCGTCTCCTCAACCTGCTTCCACGTGCATTGCTTCTACCACTAACCATGAACGCATCCATGCACGCTTTTTGGCTTCTTTAGCTCGTCTAAGCTTCGTAATACACAGTATTACGTTCAGAGCAGCGTATCTTTGTGCAGCGTGGCCTCCAGGTTTGTGTTTACATTGTGTTGGCACTTGGTGGGAAGTGACGACGAAACACCGTTTGTGTGTGACAGGCCGCACCCAAAATATTGTCCATTTTCTGAAAAACAACGGAAAAAGTGCTAGTGTGACACCGCCTTTACACCCAAAACATTGCTGACCGCCCTTTGAAAATGCATGGGAACGCCCGAGTTACGCTCCTCATTTTCGTCTTGTGTCCATGTTTGGAGGCTGCCCACCAGACATGTCACCTTAACAGACTCGCAATAGTCGTGGCGTACTGTGCCACCAACACTTATATACACGGTAACTCTACACACAAATGAGATAATACAGTATTTTCCAGCTCACTTGTGGTGAGAGGTGGGAAGCTGTCTCTGGGCCAAACCTATCAATGAATAAGGTCATCTACACAAGTGAATATACATGTGCATGTATAGATGTACACATGTACATATACGTGTGCATGTATAGATGTAGACATGTACGTATACATGTGCACTTAAATGAAGGATAAATAAACTGTATATCAAGTGAAAGTTAGCCTGAATGTTGATTTTTCTTGGTATAGCAATTAATTAATACTTGTCAAATTCTCTCTCTCTCTCTCTCTAGTTTATATCTAGAGTGCTGAGTGATTTCCTGTCACTGAGCGGTGGAAAAGCATCATGCAGTCACTGACATTTTGCTTCACTCTTTGTTCCTTGTCATGCATTAAACGAGAAGAAGTAATTTTTTTGGTGTAATTTCTCTGGGAAACGTCCAGCTGTATTTGTTTCAATACTGCAGCTATTTCGGACAAGCACCGTTGATAACCTGTACCTGACATTTAGCAAACTATAATGTGGTTTACAAAAGTCAAACCATCAGTTCTTTCTTAGTTTTCCTCTAGTAATGAAAAAGAAAGCGGCAGTTTCCCATTGCTTAACACGGGAGGCCAATTGTTAATGTTTTGGGTGGAAGTAGCGATCGCAAGGTCCGCCCACCGCCTCATAAGCACCGCCCACACCCGTTACTGTTTTAGTACAGCGGGATAAGCGCGCGGCGTCTCCTTCAAAACAACCTCCTTCATTCATTTCAGGTGATTCAATGACACGATACGGGAAGGTGAGCGCGAGGTTATTATCTTTTGTTTTCTTTGTTTGTTTCGTTTATTTGCTGTTTTTTTTTTTTTTTTTTTTTGTCTATATATTTTTTTAGGTTTATTTTGTATATCTGAGAAGAGTGTATTTTTTCTTTTATCTTTTATATTATTTTGAAATTATTTAGAGACACGGTAATGAAAAGAGACCGCGGGACTAAATTTATTTGATTTTCTATATTGATTTTGTTTATTTCACCAAGATTTGCTATTTTTAAATGCGACAATTAGTATATCTTTGTTTACCGCTTCTAAATCTCCTCCTCCTGCTCTTCCTTCTCCTCCTCCTCCTCCTCCTCCTCTATCTATCCATCTATCTATTTCACTGAGAACCTTGTCTTACAATTCTCTCGTTGCTGTTTCTAAAGTTGATCATATAAAGGATAGAAATTTTTTGCATTAGTTTACTCTGAAATAGAAAACGATGAACACACACACACACACACACACACACACACACACACACACACACACACACACACACAGCTAAGGCACCTGTATTTCATTAAAAACACACTTAACTTAAAATATCACAAGAATAAACACTTTGATCCCCTCTACTGTTAAAAACACATAAAAAAAAACACCAAACAGCCTGAAATTAGAAAAAAAAACACAAAAACATTAAACAGCCTAAAAAATACTAAAAAAAAAAACACCATTTGATCCTCCATTATATAGAAAACACACATGAAACACACTAAACAGCCTGAAATATATGAAAAAACACGCTTTGATCCTCCATTATATAGAAAAAACATAAATAAACACGAAACAGCCTAAAATATGAAAAAAAACACTTAACAGCTTCAAATAAAAAAAACACGCTTTGACTCTTTCTAAAAAAAAAAAAAAAAACTAATTAGCCTGATATATGAAAAAAACACGCTTTGACTCTCTCTAATGTACAAAAACACACATAAAACACACTAAACAGCCTGAAAATAAGAAAAAACACGCTTTGACCCAACATTATATAAAAACACTTAACACTGAAATATATGAAAAAACACGCTTTGATTCTCTCTAATGTAAGAAAAACACACTAAGCACACTGAAATATATGAAGAAAAACACGCTTTGATTCTCTCTAATGTAAGAAAACAAAAAAACACGCTTTGATCCAATTTGAAATATGAAAAAAAACACGCTTTGATTCTCTGTAATGTAAGACAAACAAAAAACACGCTTTGTTCCAATTTGAAATATGAAAACACGCTTTGATTCTCTCTAATGTAAGAAAAACACATAAAAAACACGCTTTGATCCAACCTGAAATATATGAAAAAAAACACGCTTTGATTCTCTCTAATGTAAGAAAAACACATAAAAAACACGCTTTGATCCAACCTAAAATATGAAAAAAAAACACACTTTGTTTCTCTCTAATGTAAGAAAAACACATAAAAAACACACTTTGATCCAACCTGAAATTGGAAAAAAAAAAACACGCTTTGATTTTCTCTAATGTACAAAAAAAAAAAAAAAAAAAAAAAAAGCCTGAAATATGAAAAAAAACCTTTGATTCCCGCTATTGTACAAAAAACACCTTGAAATACACAAAAAACACAGTCCAACTCTTCCTATTCCATTAAAAACACGTAATATTACCTAACTATAAAAACACACGCTCTTTGATTATTAGTACTGCATTAAAACACCTGATATGCATTTAAAACACCGTCCAAACACCTTTAGAGGAAAAAACAAAGAAAAAACAGATTATAGATGGCAAATTAAAGAAAACACTTTGGTTATTAGTCTTGTATAAATAAATATAAAACACACACACACACACACACAAATGCACTCAAATAACATCCAAAACACACTTAAACACTCTCAAATACATACACACTAAAAAAAACACCAAAATGCATTCAAAACACACACACACACACACACACTTTCTGCTACAAATGGTGCCAGCGATAGGATTTACACACACACACACACACACACACACAACACTTACATCAGCCTCGTCTTTAGTCTTGCAAACCACGTTGTTGTAGTTAATGTTGACATAATCCAGACCAGAGCATATCGTTAACATCTTCTCCTCCACATCCTGCCCGTGTTTCGTTATCAGCTTGTCCGCCAGCTTGTAATCCTGTTTGAGAGAGGGTTGGATTCTATTAAAGAGGGTTGGATTCTATTAAAGAGAGTTGGATTCTGTTTAAAGAGGTTTGGGTTTTGTTTTAAGAGGATTGGATTCTGTTTAAAGAGGGTTGGATTCTGTTTAAAGAGGGCTAGGTTCTGTTTTAAGAGGGTTGGATTCTATTAAAGAGAGTTGGATTCTGTTTAAAGAGCGTTGGATTCTGTTTAAAGAGGGTTGGGTTCTCTTTAAAGTGTGTTAAAAATTCTGTTAAAAATTTGAGTGATGAAATAGAAGGATTCAGTGTGTCTTAGGTGGAATTAACAGTGCTTTATGAGGCAATAATATTAATCAGTTTATCTATCTAATCAATATAGTCTTCGAAATCTAAGTGAGGTTTTGTGGTGTGGCGACCCTCTTGTGGACACCAGGCGGACAGGCGAGGCACGGCAGGTCAGGCGGCGCTGCAAGACCAGGAACACCACCACACGCCACCACGCTATACACCGACAACATTTGCAAAACTATGCTACTACTACTACTACTACTACTACTACTACAACTGATATTACATTTTTTTAGCGCCTGTGTGTGTACTTGAAGAGTATGGGAAGCGGTGTCCAGTGTCCACCTTCCACCCATTAGCGGCGCAGGCATTGTGTTGTTTGTAGTGGTGGGCATATTAGGGCCCATATCACCAGCCAAGCATCTTTGTAGTGGTGGGCATATTAGGGCCCATATCACCAGCCAAGCATCTTTGTAGTGGTGGGCATATTAGGGCCCATATCACCAGCCAAGCATCTTTGTAGTGGTGGGCATATTAGGGCCCATATCACCAGCCAAGCATCTTTGTAGTGGTGGGCATATTAGGGCCCATATCACCAGCCAAGCATCTTTGGTGTGAGGCCACAACACCTCCACCTGGAACCTGTGTACCGCGGTGACATGTAGCTAACTTTAAACCACTCCACAAATGGCAAAGCTTCAAGGCGGCACGTGCTGGGATTCCAACCTACACGTGGACGTCTGCCCCACCACCACCACCACCACCACCACTACCACCTTATCCACTACACCACCGCCTCCCTAACTACAACTAACACCACTACTACTACTACTACTACTACTTCGACTACTACTACTACTACTACTACTACTACTACTCACCTTTGGCATATTTCCTCTCCTAATGTCGGACACTTGTGATAGTTCAGCCACATTTCCTTCCTGAAGAAAACGGAATTAGAGAAAACGGGCTAAAAGAATACAAGAGAAAATGGGAATACAGAGAAAAACAAGGAAAAAAACAAGAAAACTAAGACAAGGGTAAAGTAATGTTAAATGTAAACACACACACACACACACACACACACACACACACACACTAAAACCTTCCCAAACACACCTAAACCCACTATAAACCCACTTAAACTGATCCAATCCTCTTAAAAGGTATTGAATCCTACTTAAACCTTACTTAAACCCTCCTTAACCTAACTACACCCGTCCTGCCCTCTATAAAGGCATCCAATCCTCTTCAAAACCAGTCCAATCCTCTTAGAAAACCATCCAATCTTCTTATATACCACCTAATCTTTCCTAAAACTACCCAATTTCCTTAAAGTAACATCCAATCCTCTTTAAAGACATCCAATTCCCTTTAAAAAAAATCTAATCCACTTAAAAAGAATCCAATCTCCTTAAGGGACATCTAATCCCCTTATAAAGAACTAAAATTCCCTTGAAGAACCACATAACCCTCTTCTAAAATCACCCAATCCCATTTAAAACTACCCAATTCTCTTATAAACCCAATAAATCCCTTTAAAACCCATGCAAACCCTCTTTAAAGGCATCCAATCCCCTTTAAAAGAATCTGATCCCCTTTAAAAGAATCAAATCCCCTGTAAAGGCATCGGATCTCCTTCAAAGGCATCGGATCCCCTTGCTCACCTTGCCGTCACTCTTCCAGTAGACGAAGAAGCCATACTCGTCCACTTTGAAGAGACAGTTGGGCTCATACTCGTAACTTTCCTTCTCCTGTTATAGAAAACGGGAAGAGATATTAGGTTACAGAAAATGGGAAGAGAAAATGGGAACTAGACAGAAAATGGAAAAGATGAAAGAAAATGGGAAGAGAAAATGGGAAGCAGACAGAAAATGGAAGAAAAAATGGGAAGATAAGAAAGAAAATGGGAAAATAGACAAAAAGAAAATGGGAAAGACAAAAAATTAAAGGGAAGATGAGAAAGAAAATGGGAAATAGACAAAAAAGTAAAGAAAACGGGAAGACGAGAAAGAAAATGGGAAAAGAAAATGGGAAATAGAAAAAAAAGTAAAGAAAATGGGAAGACGAGAAAGAAAATGGGAAAAGAAAATGGAAATAGACGAAAATGAAAGAGAAAGAAAATGGGAAGAGAAAATGGGAACTAGACAGAAAATGGAACAAAAAATGGGAAGATAAGAAAGAAAATGGGAAAAGAAAATGGGAAATAGACAAAAAAAGTAAAGAAAATGGGAAGACGAGAAAGAAAATGGAACAAAAATGGGAAGAGAAAATGGAAATAGACAGAAAATGGAACAAAAATGGGAAGATAAGAAAGAAAATGGGAAATAGACAAAAAATTAAAGAAAATGGGAAGACGAGAAAGAAAATGGGAAGAGAAAATGGGAAGCAGACAGAAAATGGAACAAAAAATGGGAAGAGAAAATGGGAAATAGACAAAAAAGTAAAGAAAATGGGAAGATGAGAAAGAAAATGGGAAATAGACAAAAAAGTAAAGAAAATGGGAAGACGAAAGAAAATGGGAAGAGAAAGAAAATGGAGGAGAAAGAAAATGGGGAAGAAACAAAATCGAAAAAAAAAATGGGAAGACAGAGAGGGGTAAAGAAAATGGGAAAGAGAAAGAAAATGGGAAGGGGAAAGAAAATGGGAATGAGAAAAAGAAAACGGGAATGAAAAAAAGAAAATGGGAAGCACAATAAGAAAAATGGGAAGAGAGAAAACGGGAAGAGAAAGATGGTAAAGAAAATGGGAAGAGAAAAAGAAAATGGTAAAGAAAATGGGAGGAGAGAAATAGTAAAGAAAATGGAGTGAAAGAAAATGGGAAGAGGAGAAAGAAAATGTGAAGTGGAGAAAAAAATGGGAATAAAAAGAAAATGGGAGAAAGAAAATGGGAAAGAGAAAGAAAATGGGAAAGAGAGAAAGAAAATGGGAAAGAGAAAGAAAATGGGAAGGAGAAAGAAAATGGAATGATAAAAAGAAAATGGGAAGAAAAGAAAGAAAGAAAATGGGAAGAGAAAGAAAATGGGAAAAAGAAAGAAAATGGGAAAGAAAGAAAATGGGAAGATAAAGAAAATGGGAAGAGAAAGAAAATGGGAAAAAGAAAAGAAAATGGGGAGAAAATGGGAAGAAAGAAAAAATAAATAAAGAAAATGGAAAGCGAGAAAAAAAAATTAATTAGGTTTATTTTATGCATTTATTTATTTTATTTTATTATTCTCTCTCTCTCTCTCTCTCTCTCTCTCACAAAAAAATCACCATAAAAAACACTAACTAGCAACACAAACCTAAAAAAAAAAGAAAAAAACAATACTTGGCAACTCAAAACACAAAATATATAAATAAAAAAAAACAATAAATGGCAACTCCAAACACCCCAGACCACAAGAGCCAATCAGCTTCAAGATCGCCCGTGACGTCATCGAGTCTCAGCCAATCAGCTTCAAGAGTCTAGCCTGCAGAGTTGTCCGTGACGTCATCGAGTCTTTCAGCCAATCAGCTTCAAGATTTGCCCTAGGTCGTGTTTGGGGAGTCAAGAGGAG
>NC_059280.1:3433707-3438707 GCF_017591435.1 Portunus trituberculatus
GTCCTGTTTGTAATGCAGAAAACTTGTTAACATGTCACTACAACCACACAAACACCCTTAAAAACCCGTGTCACTTCATTTAGAGCCAAGAAACACCCTTAAAAACCCGTGTCACTTCAACTAGAGCCCAGAAACACCCTTAAAAACCCGTGTCACTTCATTTAGAGCCAAGAAACACCCTTAAAAACCCGTGTCACTTCAACTAGAGCCCAGAAACACCCTTAAAAACCCGTGTCACTTCAACTAGAGCCTTTAAAAAGAGTGTTTGTCCTGTTGGTAATGCAGAAAACTTGTTAACATGTCACTACAACCACACAAACACCCTTAAAAACCCGTGTTACTTCATTTAGAGCCAAGAAACACCCTTAAAAACCCGTGTCACTTCAACTAGAGCCATTAAAAAGAGTGTTGGTAATGCAGAAAACTTGTTAACATGTCACTACAACCACACAAACACCATTAAAAACCCGTGTCACTTCAACTAGAGCCCAGAAACACCCTTAAAAACCCGTGTCACTTCATCTAGAGCCAAGAAACACTCTTAAAAACCCGTGTCACTTCAACTAGAGCCCAGAAACACCCTTAAAAACCCGTGTCACTTCAACTAGACCCCAGAAACACCCTTAAAAACCCGTGTCACTTCAACTAGAGCCTTTAAAAAGAGTGTTTGTCCTGTTGGTAATGCAGAAAACTTGTTAACATGTCACTACAACCACACAAACACCCTTAAAAACCCGCGTCACTTCAACTAGAGCCCAGAAACACCCTTAAAAACCCGTGTCACTTCAACTAGAGCCATTAAAAAGAGTGTTGGTAATGCAGAAAACTTGTTAACATGTCACTACAACCACACAAACACCCTTAAAAACCCGTGTCACTTCAACTAGAGCCCAGAAACACCCTTAAAAACCCGTGTCACTTCATCTAGAGCCAAGAAACACTCTTAAAAACCCGTGTCACTTCAACTAGAGCCCAGAAACACCCTTAAAAACCCGTGTCACTTCAACTAGAGCCCAGAAACACCCTTAAAAACCCGTGTCACTTCAACTAGAGCCTTTAAAAAGAGTGTTTGTCCTGTTGGTAATGCAGAAAACTTGTTAACATGTCACTACAACCACACAAACACCCTTAAAAACCCGTGTCACTTCAACTAGAGCCCAGAAACACCCTTAAAAACCCGTGTCACTTCATCTAGAGCCAAGAAACACTCTTAAAAACCCGTGTCACTAACTAGAGTTTAAAAAGAGTGTTTGTCCTGTTGGTAATGCAGAAAACTTGTTAACATGTCACTACAACCACACAAACACCCTTAAAAACCCGTGTTACTTCATTTAGAGCCAAGAAACACCCTTAAAACCCGTGTCACTAACTAGAGTTTTAAAAAGAGTGTTTGTCCTGTTGGTAATGCAGAAAACTTGTTAACATGTCACTACAACCACAGAAACACCCTTAAAACCCGTGTCACTTCAACTAGAGCCCAGAAACACCCTTAAAAACCCGTGTCACTTCAACTAGAGCCTTTAAAAAGAGTGTTTGTCCTGTTGGTAATGCAGAAAACTTGTTAACATGTCACTACAACCACACAAACACCCTTAAAAACCCGTGTCACTTCAACTAGAGCCCAGAAACACCCTTAAAAACCCGTGTCACTTCATCTAGAGCCAAGAAACACTCTTAAAAACCCGTGTCACTTCAACTAGAGCCTTTAAAAAGAGTGTTTGTCCTGTTGGTAATGCAGAAAACTTGTTAACATGTCACTACAACCACACAAACACCCTTAAAAACATATGTCACTTCAACTAGAGCCCAGAAACACCCTTAAAAACCCCTGTCACTTCATCTAGAACCACACAAACACCCTTAAAAACCCGTGTCACTTCATCTAGAGCCCAGAAACACCCTTAAAAACCCGTGTCACTTCAACTAGAGCCCAGAAACACCCTTAAAAACCCGTGTCACTTCAACTAGAGCCCAGAAACACCCTTAAAAACCCGTGTCACTTCAACTAGAGCCCAGAAACACCCTTAAAACCCGTGTCACTAACTAGACCCCAGAAACACCCTTAAAAACCCGTGTCACTTCAACTAGAGCCCAGAAACACCCTTAAAAACCCGCATCACTTCAACTAGAGCCCAGAAACACCCTTAAAAACCCGCGTCACTTCAACTAGAGCCCAGAAACACCCTTAAAACCCGTGCCACTTCAACTAGAGCCCAGAAACACCCTTAAAAACCCGTGTCACTTCAACTAGAGCCCAGAAACACCCTTAAAAACCCGTGTCACTTCAACTAGAGCCCAGAAACACCCTTAAAAACCTGCATCACTTCAACTAGAGCCCAGAAACACCCTTAAAAACCCGTGTCACTTCAACTAGAGCCCAGAAACACCCTTAAAAACCCGTGTCACTTCAACTAGAGCCCAGAAACACCCTTAAAAACCCGCATCACTTCAACTAGAGCCCAGAAACACCCTTAAAAACCCGCATCACTTCAACTAGACCCCAGAAACACCCTTAAAAACCCGTGTCACTTCAACTAGACCCCAGAAACACCCTTAAAAACCCGTGTCACTTCAACTAGAGCCAAGAAACACCCTTAAAAACCCGCGTCACTTCAACTAGAGCCCTGAAACACCCTTAAAATCCCGTGTCACTTCAACTAGAGCCCAGAAACACCCTTAAAAACCCGCATCACTTCAACTAGAGCCCAGAAACACCCTTAAAAACCCGCGTCACTTCAACTAGAGCCCAGAAACACCCTTAAAAACCCGTGTCACTTCAACTAGAGCCCAGAAACACCCTTAAAACCCGTGTCACTTCAACTAGAGCCCAGAAACACCCTTAAAACCCGTGTCACTAACTAGAGCCCAAAACACCCTTAAAACCCGTGTCACTTCAACTAGAGCCCAGAAACACCCTTAAAACCGTGTCACTTCAACTAGAGCCCAGAAACACCCTTAAAACCCGTGTCACTTCAACT
The DNA here is from genome assembly GCF_017591435.1 of Portunus trituberculatus. NCBI lineage: Eukaryota > Metazoa > Arthropoda > Malacostraca > Decapoda > Portunidae > Portunus > Portunus trituberculatus. The sequence continues at coordinate 3,436,686 of NC_059280.1, forward strand.
AGAGCCCAGAAACACCCTTAAAACCCGTGTCACTTCAACTAGAGCCCAGAAACACCCTTAAAACCTGTGTCACTTCAACTAGAGCCCAGAAACACCCTTAAAACCCGTCACTTCAACTAGACCCCAGAAACACCCTTAAAACCCGTGTCACTAACTAGATCCCAGAAACACCCTTAAAACCCGTGTCACTTCAACTAGAGCCCAGAAACACCCTTAAAACCCGTGTCACTTCAACTAGAGCCCAGAAACACCCTTAAAAACCCGTGTCACTTCAACTAGAGCCCAGAAACACCCTTAAAAACCCGTGTCATTTCAACTAGAGCCCAGAAACACCCTTAAAAACCAGTGTCACTTCAACTAGAGCCCAGAAACACCCTTAAAAACCCGTGTCACTTCAACTAGAGCCCAGAAACACCCTTAAAAACCCGTGTCACTTCAACTAGAGCCCAGAAACACCCTTATAAACCCGTGTCACTTCAACTAGAGCCCAGAAACACCCTTAAAAACCAGTGTCACTTCAAGTAGAGCCCAGAAACACCCTTAAAAACCCGTGTCACTTCAACTAGAGCCCAGAAACACCCTTAACAACCCGTATCACTTCAACTAGAGCCCAGAAACACCCTTAAAAATCTGTGTCATTTCAACTAGAGTCCAGAAACACCCTTAAAAACCCGTGTCACTTCAACTAGAGCCCAGAAACACCCTTAAAATCCGTTTCACTTCAACTAGAGCCCAGAAACACCCTTAAAAACCCGTGTCACTTCAACTAGAGCCCAGAAACACCCTTAAAAACCCGTGTCACTTCAACTAGAGCCCAGAAACACCCTTAAAACCCGTGTCACTTCAACTAGAGCCCAGAAACACCCTTAAAACCCGTGTCACTTCAACTAGAGCCCAGAAACACCCTTAAAACTCCGTGTCACTTCAACTAGAGCCCAGAAACACCCTTAAAAATCCGTTTCACTTCAACTAGAGCCCAGAAACACCCTTAAAAACCAGTGTCACTTCAAGTAGAGCCCAGAAACACCCTTAAAAACCCGTGTCACTTCAACTAGAGCCCAGAAACACCCTTAACAACCCGTATCACTTCAACTAGAGCCCAGAAACACCCTTAAAAATCTGTCATTTCAACTAGAGTCCAGAAACACCCTTAAAAACCCGTGTCACTTCAACTAGAGCCCAGAAACACCCTTAAAAATCCGTTTCACTTCAACTAGAGCCCAGAAACACCCTTAAAAACCCGTGTCACTTCAACTAGAGCCCAGAAACACCCTTAAAAACCCGTGTCACTTCAACTAGAGCCCAGAAACACCCTTAAAAACCCGTGTCACTTCAACTAGAGCCCAGAAACACCCTTAACAACCCGTATCACTTCAACTAGAGCTCAGAAACACCCTTAAAAATCTGTGTCATTTCAACTAGAGTCCAGAAACACCCTTAAAAATCTGTGTCATTTCAACTAGAGTCCAGAAACACCCTTAAAAACCCGTGTCACTTCAACTAGAGCCCAGAAACACCCTTAAAAACCCGCGTCACTTCAACTAGAACCTTTAGAAAGAGTGTTTGTCCTGTTGGTAATGCAGAAAACTTGTTGACATGTCACTAGAACCACAGAAACACCCTTAAAAATCCGTGTCACTTCAACTAGAGCCCAGAAACACCCTTAAAAACCCGTGTCACTTCAACCAGAGCCCAGAAACACCCTTAAAAACACGCGTCACTTCAACTAGAACCTTTAAAAAGAGTGTTTGTCCTGTTGGTAATGCAGAAAACTTGTTAACATGTCACTACAACCACACAAACACCCTTAAAAACCCGTGTCACTTCAACTAGAACCTTTAAAAAGAGTGTTTGTCCTGTTGGTAATGCAGAAAACTTGTTGACATGTCACTAGAACCACAGAAACACCCTTTTATTGACAGTAAAATTTCTGAAGTTTATTCCAGACATTGACAACGCGGTTAAAGAAAAAGTGCTTTGCCTCGCGGGATTTGAAGTGTTTTGGGTCAGTATTCAGGAACC
>NC_059280.1:3453707-3461207 GCF_017591435.1 Portunus trituberculatus
TTGTAATGAGTGGTGACACAACAGTGTGTTGCTGACTCCTTGCTTCGCATGTGTTTGTGTTCACTGCTCGCTATTTGGTGAATGTGTTCTTGTATCAGAAGGAATTTTTTTTCTTAGAAATTTCTTTCCAGTATTAGGGTGGGTCTTCCAAGAGGCAGCATCTTGCAAGCCATAAATAAAATGGCAAGAATTTAAACATTTTCAGCATGCAGGAATTTTGAGTTTTGTTTTGTATCTTTCGTGTGCTGAATAATTTTTTGTATTATGAAGCGGAAAAATCTTCGCATATCATTTTATAAAATGAAATTTTTGTACACAGAAGCTTTCGTATCTCGAGGTACCACTGTAAATCATCTTTTTCTTTCCATATATGTCACTTTAATCTTTTTCTCATATATAATAAAAATAATCAATATACAGTAAGTCCTCGTTATACAGTACACATGTGTTCCTGAAAACCTTGCCGCAAATCAAAATACTGTATACCGAACCCATTATAACATGTAACAACAGGGGATGTGCTCCACCACGGCAAAGTCACCCTACACACAGGAAAACACACGGAAACAGCCTTAAAATGAATGGAAAGCAACAAACAAAGGAAACACACAGAAAGAAATCACTCCCCATGTATTCTGTCCGGTGATGTCCCCCGCCCCCGAGGCTAAGGGACAGTAGGGATTTCAGTCCTTACTCATAACATCCACCAAGAAAAAAGAAAATAAATAAATAAAATAAAAAAACAAGCATGTGGTAAGGATTTCACTTGTGTCCGATATGAAAATAGATGAAAACAGTCAAAAAAAACAAAAAAAACAATGCAAACTACTGCGCACATGAAATAAACAAGGAAATCACTCGCCATGTATTCTGTTAGGTGATGTCCCTCCCCCTCCCCCTCCCCCCACACAAGGCTAAGAGACAGTAGGGATTTCAGCTCCTACTCATAAAAAAAAAAAACACCGTAAGGATTTAATTTGTGATCTGAATGAAACACCTAAACCCTAAAAACACCCTTAAAAACAAGTATCTTAACTGGAGCCTTTGGAAATCAGTGACGCCTTGGTCTCACCACGACAATATTCCAAGGCCACACACACACACACACACACACACAACCAGCCGGATTACCAAGACAGTTTCTCCTTTCAAAACGCTGGAAATGTTGCCAATCTATCACCAGAACCACAAAATTACAATAAAAACACAAGTAAAGACAATTACCAAGACAGTTTCTCCTTTCAAAACGCTGGAAATGTTGCCAATCTATCACCAGAACCACAAAAGCACAATAAAAACACAAGTAAAGACAATTCGCCGGGTTATCAAGACAGTTTCTCCTTTCAAAACGCTGGAAATGTTGCCAATCTATCACCAAAACCACAAAAGTACAATAAAAACACAAGTAAAGACAATTCGCCGGATTATTAAGACAGTTTCTCCTTTCAAAACGCTGGAAATGTTGCCAATCTATCACCACAAAAAACATGAGTAACTTCAATTAGAGGCTTTGGAAACAGTCATGAGAGGGCAAAGGCGTTTCTAAATACTGGGTGTGGTTGTTGTGGTGTGCGGTGCGGTGTGGTGGCGCTACAGTACGCTGGAAACAAAACTATGAGGGAATAATGCATCTGTGAATTTTCCGGATAACAAAGTACTGTATAAGGAGGACCGACTATTTCTCTTCAATATATTTTAATCTTTTTTTTTTTTATATGTAATAATAATAATCTATATAATTTTCATGTAACTCAAAATGTAACTAATTTATCTTCCTTATGTATGTAATTTTAAATCTTGTTCTATGTAATAATAATAATCTAGATAAGTTTTTCTCTATTGTAACTAAAAATATAAGTAATTTTTGTTGTTTTATATGTAATTGTATATAATTCTCCATCTCTTCTTATATAATCTTTCCCTTCTTAATGTAAAAAAAAAAAAAAATCGCAAAAGCAGCTAAAACGGATTAAAACACACACACACACACACACACAGTAATAAAAATACATAAACAAAAACACTAAAGAAATAAAAAAAAAAAAAAAAAAAAAAAAGCAAAATAAAACACCAAAACGCATCAAAACACACAATCACACAATAAAGCAATGAAAAAAAAAAAAAAAAAACACCAGCAATAATTTTAATAACTTCTTCATCTTCCCTTCCTTTATTTCCATCACTGCCGCCTCCTCTGTCTCTAAAGCTAAACTCTTCTCTCAAACCTTCGCTCACAAATACACCTTGGATGATTATGGGCCTCTTCTCTCCCTCTCCTCCTCCCTCTGACTATTCCATGGCTTCAATTAAACCCTTCAGTACTGGGACACATTTTTGACCTAGTTTTGTGTGCCATTAGACCATTTTTTTGGCATTCTATAGAGGTCAGAAGATTAATGGCCATAGTCTTCGCTATTTTTGCCCCTTCAGTACTGGGACATATTTTTACTGTGTTTTGTGTACCATTAGACCATTTTATTGACATTAGGAAGGGTCTATGGAGGGCAGAAGATTAATGGTCATAGTCTTCGCTATTTTTGCCCCTTCAGTACTGGGACATATTTTTACTGTGTGTTTTGTGTACCATTAGACCATTTTATTGACATTAGGAAGGGTCTATGGAGGGTAGAAGATTAATGGCCACAGTCTTCACTATTTTAACCCCTTCAGTGCTGGGACACATCTTTACCTTGAGTTTTGTGTACCATTAGACCATTTTATTGACATTAGGAAGGGTCTATGGAGGGCAGAAGATTAATGGCCATAGTCTTCGCTATTTTTGCCCCTTCAGTACTGGGACATATTTTTACTGTGTGTTTTGTGTACCATTAGACCATTTTATTGACATTAGGAAGGGTCTATGGAGGGTAGAAGATTAATGGCCACAGTCTTCACTATTTTAACCCCTTCAGTGCTGGGACACATCTTTACCTTGAGTTTTGTGTACCATTAGACCATTTATTGACATTAGGAAGGGTCTATGGAGGGCAGAAGATTAATGGCCATAGTCTTCGCTATTTTGCCCCTTCAGTACTGGGACATATTTTTACTGTGTGTTTTGTGTACCATTAGACCATTTTATTGACATTAGGAAGGGTCTATGGAGGGCAGAAGATTAATGGCCACAGTCTTCACTATTTTAACCCCTTCAGTACTGGGACACATTTTTACCTTGAGTTTTGTGTACCATTAGACCATTTTATTGACATTAGGAAGGGTCTATGGAGGGCAGAAGATTAATGGCCACAGTCTTCACTATTTTAATCCCCCACATGAGTTTCTGAAGCTGTACAAAATCACCAAATAGTCACCTCAGTGTTCTGTGTTTTCCTGGGGGTTAACTCTCTCTAACCTGCAAGGGAACTGGCAACTAAGTGGGTGCGTTTTTACGTTTTATGTTGCTCTGGGCCAACTTTCCTCTTACATAAAAATAAATAATAAAAAATAAATAAACAGACACACACACATACACACACATGAAAAATATAAGTAAATAAATAAATAAAAAAACAACAACAAAACACAACCAAACACACAAAAAAACACCTGAAAAAAAAAAAAAAAAACACGCCAAACTAAAACACATCTTAGCCTAGCCTAACACCACATCACCACTACTGCCACCACCATCACCACCACCAACCACCTCTGTCGACCCACCTACACCATTCAACTCATCGCGAGCCACCACCACCACCTCCTCCTCACCCCTGTCCTTGGCGCGCTCCACCACCACTGCCTGTTCTTGCAGCATCAGGCCCTCCAGAGCTGACAGGACCCCAGGGCAGTCTTCCACAGGGCTGGTAAACCGCAGGAAGGCAAACCCACTCCTTCCACGCCAAGTTATGTCCGCTGGGTGGATATCGCGAGTCAGCAGAGCCTCCTTCAGTTCACGCACTCTGGAGGTTAAGTCAGGTTAGGTTAGGTAATGTTTTGAGGGTGTTTTGAGATAGTTTGGCATGTTTTTGGGGTGTTTTAAGATAGTTTGGCATGTTTTTGGGGTGTTTTAAGACAGTTTGGCATGTTTTGGGGTGTTTTGAGATAGTTTGGCATGTTTTTGGGGTGTTTTAAGATAGTTTGGCATGTTTTTTGGTGTTTTAAGGTAGTTTGGCATGTTTTGGGGGTATTTTAAGATAGTTTGGCATGTTTTGGAGATATTTTAAGATAGTTTGATATATTTTTGGGGTATTTTAAGACAATTTGGCATGTTTTTGGGGTATTTTAAGATAGTTTGGCATGTTTTGGGGTATTTTAAGACAATTTGGCATGTTTTTGGGGTATTTTAAGACAGTTTGGCATGTTTTGAGGGTATTTTAAAAGTTTGGCATGTTATGAGGACATTTTTACACAGATTGCCATGAGTTGGGGATATTTTAGACAGTTTGGCATGTTTTAAGGGTATTTTAACATTGTTTGGCATGTTTAAAGACAGTTTGGCATGTTTTCAGGGTATTCTAAAACTGTTTGGCACATTTTTAAGATAGTCTAATATGTTTGTAGGGTATTTCAAGACAGTTTGGCATGTTTTTACTCCATTTAAAAAAATTCACATGTTTTAAGACAGTTTAGCATGTTTTAAGGATATTTTAAGACAGTTTGGCATGTTTTTAGGGCATTTTAAGACAGTTTTGACATGTTTTAAGACAGTTTAGCATGGTTTAAGGATATTCTAAGACAGTTTGGCATGTTTTTAGGACATTTAAAGACAGTTTTGATATGTTTTAAGACAGTTTAGCATGGTTTAACTCCTTCAATACGGTGACGCCTATGTAGGCGTCATGAAGCCCCAGTAGCAAATACCGTGACGCCTACGTAGGCGTCATATTTCTTTTCTGAGCTTTCTTCAGTTCAGTTGTCCCGTATAGTGTGTTGGATACCAACTACACACGCCGTATGCTGTCCCTCAAATCCTAGTGCTCCTCCCACCATCCTTGTCTCCACCAGTCATTAAAGATAAGCTACATGCATCCCGCCTTGTGTCTAAAATTACCCAATGGCATAGACTGTTCCCATCTCTCTCTCTCTCTCTCTCTCTCTCTCTCTCTCTCCCTCACCTGCATGTGGGGGCACCTTGCCGAGGAACACAGCAAAAGTAATGGGCAGCCTTGATTTCTTGGGGGCTGCGGGGGGCTTGCAGGGGACGGGGGCGTAGCCATAGCGGGGGGCACCATCATCCTCAGCCCCCTCTTCATAGTAGTACTGTGGGGGAGGAGGAAGTAGTAGTAGTAGTAGTAGTAGTAGTAGTAGTAGTAGTAGTAGTAGTAGTAGTAGTAGTGGTGGTGGTGGTGGTGGTGGTGGTGGTGGTGGTGGAAAAATGAAGTAAAAAATAAAGAAAAATAGATAAAAATGAAAAAAAAAAAAAGAGAGAGAGAGAGAGAGAGAGAGAGAGAGAGAGAGAGAGAGAGAGAGAGAGAGAGAGAGAGAGAGAGAGAGAGAGAGAGAGAGAGAGAGAGAGAGAGAGAGAGAGAGAGAGAGAGAGAGAGAGAGAGAGAGAGAGAGAGAGAGAGAGAGAGAGAGAGAAAGGAAAACCGAGAAAAAACTAAAAAAAAACACACACACTCACACACACACACACACACACACACAGACACTCACATCCTCGTCCCCGCCATCCCTCCTATCCTTGGCCCGCTCCACCACAATGGCCTGGTCCTGGAGAGTGAGCCCGGCCAGCTTCTCCAGCACCTCCCCACACTCCTCCACTGGACCACCGAACCGCAGGAAGGCAAACCCATTCCTTCCGCGCCACGTAATGTCCGCTGGCCGCACACCACGGTCATGTAGTGCGTCCTTCAATTCACGGACTCTAGGGGGGGGGGAGGAGGAAGGTAATAGTATGGACACACAAACGCACATACACACACATGCATTCTCTCTCTCTCTCTCTCTCTCTGTCTCTTTCTCACATAAACGCATACATTAGTCTTTCTCTTTCTCTTTCTTTCTCTCTCTCTCTCTCACGCACACACACATTCCTCTCTCTCTCTCTCTCTCTCCCTAAACACAAATACACACACACACAACACACTCATTCTCTCTCTCTCTCTCTCTTACAAATACACTCACAAACACACACATTCTTTTCTCTCTCTCTCTCTCTCCTAAACACAAACACACACACACACACACACACACTCATTCTACACACACACACACACACTCATTCTCTCTCTCTCTCTATTACAAACACACACACAAACATTCCTCTCTCTCTCCCTAAACACAAACACACACATACTCATTCTCTCTCTCTCTCTCTCCCTTACAAACACACACATTCCTCTCTCTCTCTCTCTCTCACACACAAATACATCCAAAAACTCTCTCTCTCTCTCTCACACACACACACACACACACACACACACACACACACACCCCACACTTACCTACACGCCGGGGGAACCTTGCCGAGGAACACTGCATACGTTATCTGCAGACGTGGTTTCTTCAGTGATCCTCCAGCCCCTCCACTTCCCCGCCCTGCCTCCCCTCTCCCCCTCCCACCTCCACCACCACCTCCACCACCACCACCACCACCGCCCTCGTCGTCCAGGTCAGCCGAGCCCAGACGGTCCTGTTCGTGTGTTGCCTCGACTGTGCGACGGACAATGCGATTTTTCTTGCTGACGTTAATGGTGACCTGTGGGGTGTGCTGGGGTAAGGAGGGGGTATGGAAGGTAAGGTAAGGTAAGGTAAGGATCTCTCTCTCTCTCTCTCTCTCTCTCTCTCTTTTTCTTTCTCTCTCTATGGGGTGTGTTTGTGTTTGTGTGTGTGTGTTGGATTAAGCTATGGATGGTTTGGTTAATTTTTATTTTCTCTCTCTCTCTCTCTCTCTCTCTCTCTCTCTCTCTCTCACATGAAAATTCTTATTCTCTATCTCTCTCTGTTAGTCTGTTTGTTTGTTGTTTCTCTCCCTCTCACCCTCTCTCTCTCTCTCTCTCTCTCTCTCTCTCTCTCTCTCTCTCTCTCTCTCTCTCTGACCTGTATATTTTTCTGTCCTTTTCCTTCCTTCTCTTTCTCTTCTTCTTCTGAGTTATATCTTGATCTTCCTCCTCCTCCTCCTCCTCCTCCTCCTCCTCCTCCTCGGCCTCTTCCTCTTCCTCCTCCTCTTCCTCTGCTTCCTCCTCTTCCTCTGGCCCTCCCTCCCCACCTCAGCTCTTCAGCCGAGGGGAGCTCCACCCCCCCGGCCAGTGTCACATTGTTGCCAAGTCTGCAAAAATATAGAGATAGAGAGAGAGAGAGAGAGAGAGAGAGAGAGAGAGAATGGTGATGGAAGCTTTCTCTCTCTCTCTCTCTCTCTCTCTCTCTCTCTCTCTCACACACACAATTAGGAAAGAGTAAGAGAAGACCAGCATGGAACTATTTGATGGGAGGAACAAATAATGAAGACTAAAGAGGAAAAAGATGTTGGAGTGATCATACAAGAAAATCTGAGCCCTGATAAACACATAAGCAAGATATTTGGACTATCATAGAAGATGTTGACTAATATAAGAGTGG
>NC_059280.1:3468707-3536207 GCF_017591435.1 Portunus trituberculatus
GTTTGTTTTTTCAATATTGTTTTTTTTTCAATTGTTTTTTTTTTTCAATTTTATTTGTGTGTGTTTTTTCAATCTTATTTTTTTATTTAATGTTTTTTTTTCCAATTTTGAGTTTGCGTTTGTTTCTTTCAATATAGTGTTTGTTTTTCTGTTTTATTTGTCTTCTTCTTCTTCTTCTTTATTTCTCGTCCTTATTATTTCCTCCTTTTTTCTTCTTTTCTTTCTTCACCTTCTTCCTCTTCTCTCCTTCATTTTCTTTTCTTCCTTCTTCTTCTTCTCTTCCATTTAATTCATTTTGCTCTTCTTCTTCTTCTTCTCTTCTTTATTTTCTCTCTTCCTTTTTCTTCTTTTCCTCTTCTTCTATTTCTTTCCTATTTTCCTCTTCTTCTCTTCTTATAAATCCTTTCCTCTTCCTCCTCCTCCTCTTCTTCTTCATTCAATTTCCTCCTCTTCCTCTTCTTCTCTCTTCTTATATGTCCTTTCCTCTTCCTCCTCCTCCTCCTCTTCTTCTTCTTCTCTATTCAATTTCTTTCATCACTATCACCATCACTTTTGTCTATCATCATCATCATCATCATTGTAATTCACCTTAAAAAAAAAATATATTTAATTATTATTATTATTTATTTATTTATTTATTTATTGTAGTTAAATTAATTCTTTATTTTTTCTTTCTTTTTTTTTTTGCTAATCTAGTTGAAAAGTTTCTCGTTTTTTTCTTTTTTTTTTTATTTCCTGGTGTTTTTCTCTCACCATCACTTTCACTATTTCACTATTTCACTATCTATTTGTCACTATCACTGTTACTATCACTGTCTATTTGCCACTATCAATAATCACTATCTATTTGTCACCATTGCTCAATCGTCGTCACTATTTCTGTCACTATCACCTTCACTATCTGTCACTATCGATCTATCCCTATTTGTCACTATCACCTTCACTATCTATCTATCTATCACTATTTCTGTCATCTATCTGTCACTATCACTCACTATTTGTCACTATCACCTTCACTATTTATGTCACTATCAATCTATCCCTATTTGTCACTGTCACCTTCACTATCTATCTATCACTATTTGTCATTATCTATCTACCACTTTCACTCTCACTATTTCTGTCACTATCACCTTCACTATCTATGTCACTATCAATCTATCCCTATTTGTCACTGTCACCTTCACTATCTGTCACTATTTATCTATAACTATTTCTGTCATTATCTATCAACCTTCACTATCTGTCACTATCAATCTATCTGTCATTATTTTTGTCACTATCTATCTTGTTAGTATCACCTTCACTATCACTTTCACTGTCTATCTATCTCTATTTATGTCATTATCTATCCATCACTATCACTATTATTACTATCAATGTCACTATCACAATCTAAGTCACTATCTATCACTATCACTGTCACTATCTCTCTCTCTCTCTCTCTCTGTCACTCTCATTCACTACCTCTATCAAAAAATAAATGAAAAAATATAAAAAAACTCACTATTTCTAACTATTTCTATCACTATTACTATTTTTATAACTATTTCTGTCACTATTTCTATCACTATCACTATTTCTATAACTATTTCTATTACTATAACTATTTCCATCATTATTTCTGTCACTGTCACCATTTCTATCACTATTTCTATCGCTGTCACTATCTAAGTCACTATTTCCATCACTATCTCTGCCTAACCATTTCTACGTCAACACTCTTAAAATATTCATCTGTCACTATTTCTATCATTATTTCTGTCACTGTCACTATTTCTATCACTATTTCTACCGCTGTCACTATCTAAGTCACTATCTCTGCCTAACCATTTCTACGTCAACACTCTTAAAATATTCATCTATCAGCCAAAACATTATTTCTATAAGTCGGTGTTTCCAAAGATTTCTGTGCTCCCCCATGGCCCTAGTTCCCACACACACCTCTATAGCCCCCTGCCCCCCCTACCCCCCTCTGGTCCACCCCCTACCCACACAAACACACACAAACGCAGACAAACACAAACAACGCTTTCGTATTTCCACCTTCCTGTCACTTGAGTTAATTTAAGAGGGAGATTTTATGGCAGTTAACTCACTCTCTCTCTCTCTCTCTCTCTCTCTCTCTCTCTCTCTCTCTCTCTCTCTCTGCAATACCCACAATCCTCTATTTTTAACCCCTTCAGTAGTATGGCACATTTCACTATTCATTCTAGTGACTATTTGGTGATTTTGTACAGCTTCAGAAACTCATGTGGGGGGTTAAAATGGTGAAGACTGTGGCCATTAATCTTCTGCCCTCCATAGACCCTTGCTAATGTCAATAAAATGGTCTAATGGTACACAAATCTCAAGGTAAAAATGTGTCCCAGTACTGAAGGGGTTAAAATAGTGAAGACTGTGGCCATTAATCTTCTGCCCTCCATACACCCTTCCTAATGTCAATAAAATGGTCTAATGGTACACAAATCTCAAGGTAAAAATGTGTCCCAGTACTGAAGGGGTTAAAATAGTGAAGACTGTGGCCATTAATCTTCTGCCCTCCATACACCCTTCCTAATGTCAATAAAATGGTCTAATGGTACACAAATCTCAAGGTAAAAATGTGTCCCAGTACTGAAGGGGTTAAAATAGTGAAGACTGTGGCCATTAATCTTCTGCCCTCCATACACCCTTCCTAATGTCAATAAAATGGTCTAATGGTACACAAATCTCAAGGTAAAAATGTGTCCCAGTACTGAAGGGGTTAAAATAGTGAAGACTGTGGCCATTAATCTTCTGCCCTCCATACACCCTTCCTAATGTCAATAAAATGGTCTAATCGTACACAAACTCAAGGTAAAAATGTGTCCCAGTACTGAAGGGGTTAAAATAGTGAAGACTGTGGCCATTAATCTTCTGCCATCCATAGACCCTTCCTAATGTCAATAAAATGGTCTAATGGTACACAAAACTCAAGGTAAAAATGTGTCCCAGTACTGAAGGGGTTAAAATAGTGAAGACTGTGGCCATTAATCTTCTGCCCTCCATAGACCCTTCCTAATGTCAATAAAATGGTCTAATGGTACACAAAACTCAAGGTAGAAATGTGTCCCAGTACTGAAGGGGTTAAAATAGTGAAGACTGTGGCCATTAATCTTCTGACCTCCATACACCCTTCCTAATGTCAATAAAATGGTCTAATGGTACACAAAACTCAAGGTAAAAATGTGTCCCAGTACTGAAGGGGTTAAAATAGTGAAGACTGTGGCCATTAATCTTCTGCCATCCATAGACCCTTCCTAATGTCAATAAAATGGTCTAATGGTACACAAAACTCAAGGTAAAAATGTGTCCCAGTACTGAAGGGGTTAAAATAGTGAAGACTGTGGCCATTAATCTTCTGCCCTCCATACACCCTTCCTAATGTCAATAAAATGGTCTAATGGTACACAAATCTCAAGGTAAAAATGTGTCCCAGTACTGAAGGGGTTAAAAACACCATGCCCATTATTTTAAGAAGCCAGCCATTATTTTCTTTAACCCATTCCTGTGAACTATTCAAAGACTGTTAAGCTGAAATAGTTGTGGTGAGTTTTAAAGCTTTGCATACAGGGAGTGTTGAAATGTTGATGGATGCAGTTTGCCGAAATAGTTCTGACCTTTTCTATATTAACTACTACTACTACTACTACTACTACTACTACTGCTGCTATTACTACTACTACTATGCTGCTGCTGCTACTGCCACTACTACTACTACTACTACTGCTGCTGTTGCTACTGATGCTGATTACTACTACTACTAATTTGCTGCTGCTACTACTACTACTACTACTACTACTACTACTACTACTACTATTTCTGCTACTGCTATTGCTGCTGCTACTATTACTACTACTATGCTGCTGCTGCTACTACTATTGCCACCACCACCACCACCACCACCATCACTACTACTACTACTACTACTACTACTACATTGATACCACCACCACCACTACTTTTATTATTGTACTACAACTGCTACTACTACTACTACCACCACCACCAATGCCACTACCACGACCACACCACTACCTCCTACTACTACTACTACTACTACTACTACTACTACTACTACACCACCACCACCACTACTACTACAATGATAGGCCTTCCCACCTACCACTAAGCTACTACTACCACTAAAACTATCATTAACCATACTATCCTTGCATACTTAACTACTACCACTACTACTACTACTACTACTACTACCACCACCACCACCACCACTACCCGTCTGATTCCCGTCCTGCCCAAACCTACCCAAATATTTCCCACAATTCCTTTACCTAGGCCTATAATCACATGCCTAAATACCCCCTAGACCCCCGCCAGCCCCCCCCTAGGCCTCCTCGTTGAAGAAAAAGCCTATACAAAAAATATATATATACATCAAATCTCACTATTTCACCATTTCTCATTTTCACAGCCTATTGGAAGTTTGTAGGCCTAAATGTGGTCCAAAAATACCTCTTTCACCTTCACATAGGCCTAAATCCCAAAATAGGCTTGGAAATCTAAAAATAAGTAGATGTATGTGGCTAAATTTGACACTGCCTGCTTTTTCGTCTTAATTTCCTGTTTTTACCGTATTTTCACATTCCTCACGGCCTAAAAGTATCATATAGGCCTCTAGGGATTTACCAGAAGGCTTGGATTGCTCACTATAGGCCTGGGAGTGTCAATATAGGCCTGGTTTTCTAAATTTTGCTTCCTTCCTGCAGATCGACACTCGCCTCAGAATCTTCTCCCCAAGTCAAGAGTGGTTTTATTTTTCGTTATTTTTGGTGTTTCCGCGGTTTTATTTATCAATGTCTCGGTACGTGCTTGTTCTGTAATGCCAAGTGTACATTTGTGTGTAATCTGGAGCATTGACAAGGTTGTAATAGATGTGAAAATTGAAAAAATGTTAAAATATGTCTTACCTTCCCCTCCCTGCCAGGCCTCCCAGGGACCACGTGTCTAAATGCTCTCAAAATAGAAATGACTTGTTTTTGTTTTTGTTCATTTTTTCTTGTCTATAGTTAATAAAATTGATGTTTTATATTATGTGTCACCTAATTATCTGTCTTAAAGAATTTTGGAGAATGGAAAAATGAAGTTTGTATATAAAAAAAATATTCCAATACGAATGTTTTCTTCAATTTTTAGTTTGCTTTTATGTTTAAATGAATAAATTAAATAAACTTCCATAAAAACAATTATCAAAGGTAAAAACCTGAAAAAAATGATAAGCTTTATTTTGAGAGGACTACCGTGGGTACTGTAGGCAATATACAAAACAAACAGTCAATCAATTACATATATAGAGATGATAATAGTAATATCTGTAAAGTGAAAATATGAAAACCAAATCAGTGACCCCCCACCACACTTCATAACTCCCAAATCAACACACACACACACACACACACTCGCGCCACATTTACCAAACCCTTAATTATTGCTTCTGCACGAATTTTAAAGATGCTTAAAAATATACTCTCTCTGTCTCTCTGTCTCTCTCTCTCTCTCTCTCTCTCTCTCTCTCTCTCTCTCTCTCTCTCTCTCTATCTATATATATATATATATATATATATATATATATATATATATATATATATATATATATATATATATATATATATATATATATATATATATATATATATATATATATATATATATATATATATATATATATATATATATATATATATATATATATATATATATATATATATATATATATATATATATATATATATATATATATATATATATATATATATATATATATATATATATATATATATATATATATATATATATATATATATATATATATATATATATATATATATATATATATATATATATATATATATATATATGATGTATATGATGATGGTGTTAATCGTTGTTTATCACACACACACACACGAACACTCATAACACACACACACACACACGTCGTGCACACAGGAGCCAGTATCGAGGTGGTTACACCTGTGAACGATGCTAAGGATGATGGATACTGACGAGGAGACACACTGTGGGGGGGGGGGTTAGGGCGGTGTCGCTTTGATGACGTCACTCACACACAAACACTTCTCTCACCGTTACGTCATTACCGCCGGTGAAAAGTTGACCCATTCTGACCTTGCAGGCTTGAAAACTTCACTTTGTCCGCCATTGCTTTTGATATAAACAATAATAAGACAAGGTGGCTGTTAGCCTCCCCCCCCCGGCCACTATCCCCCCAGCCGGCTCGGTCGCTGGTTCAAATACTTCTTCCTATCTTTTCTCAACTCCATTAGCCGGTGTCTGTATCATGGTTTTAGGGTTTGTATGAATGTTTGGTTGGCTTTGAAGTGTGTCCCGCGCCTGTGTGCGGTAAACAAGTGGCGCTTAGCGGTGTCTTGTGGGGTAAATAAGAGCCGCCATTACGGTCAAAATTTCCACTTCGCCATTTATGACTTTTTTATTTCAGGCTATAACTGGGCCTGTATGGTATCAGAGAATCGCCTGTGCTCTTGTAAGTGTGAAATCAACCCATTGAGTCAAATATGCGGACTTTGAAATGGTGTTTAGTCCTGATAAACGAAAACTTTATATTTCTTATTTTGTTTGTTTACGTGTTTGGTTGACGGTCTGGCTCGCTGTGGACTGTCTTAAAAGATAGCTCACACTCTGTAGAGTGTGATGAAATACTCGCCGAGTGAAAATGGTGAGATTTCTCAAGAGTTTTTAATGAGTTAAGATTTTGATGCTTGTTTTATACATAAATGTGTTTCATTGGTTCACTTCTGGCTGTAGCGAAGTGTTGGACGCCTGAGAAGAGAGTTTATATTGTCTAGTATTTTTCAAAAGAAATATGAAGTGGAAATGGCTGGACGTTCTAGGAGTTTTATAAGTGAAAATGTTTTTATAATTTATAACATAATTAATTTACACAATGCTTTAAAACTAGTGAGGCAGGAAATGTTTTGATATTGTGGATAATTGTTAAAGTATCTATCAAGTCATAAAATGTCAAGCATTCTGGTCTGGCTTCGTTTTTTCTATAAGTCGATTTTGAAATGAGTTCCGTTACGAACGTAAATTACCAACCGTCACCGGCCCGCCCGCCGCCCGGCCAGGGGTGTGACGTCACCAGGTGGGCGGGGCTGGCTCAGCCGCCGTCTGCCGCCTGTGTTTAGCTAATATTTGGCACACTTAGCATTGTTTTGCCGCCACTGGTGTCACTAAATGGAGCCACATGACTGTGCTTGGCTGTCAGATGTTCAGACACAACTGTCACTGGCAGGTTTGGTGTGGCGAAGGCTTGAGTGAGGCAGAATGGTGGTGGTGGTGGTGGTGGTGGCGGCGGTCTCCACCTCTCACTAGCGTCACTTGACCGTCCTTGTTGTGGGAGACACGGAATTACCACAAGGAACAACACCATCACAGACACCGCCCATCACTACAACACACTGTGCAAACTGCCCTGCCTGCACAAGTGTTGTGTGGGAGGGAGGGTGGCCCACTCACCAGGGCTACAGTGGTGATGGCCGTCACCAGCACCACCTCCCACGTTGGCACTCCCAGCCAGGCACCAAGCTTGCAGCATCACACACACACACACACGGGCATGCCGCTGCCCCCATCACCGTCCTGATCAGTGTAAATCCATGTTTAGCAAGGCACCAGCAGCACACCAAGTCCAAACACCCTCCATCATTCCTTGTCTCAAACTGAAACTGGCGCCACCTTCTCCCTCTGCGCAGCTGCGCTAGAGGACCAGTGGCTGCGCGCGCTGGCCAAGACAGCCACACAGTAAAACAAAGTGAAATATAACAAGGCACAAACATGTCAAACTAAATTACTTTTGTTATTATCGTTTTGACTGCCAATGTATTACTGTCCACTTGTTTATCAAGAAATGTTAGTACGAGAAAGAGAGAGAGAGAGAAGAGGTTTGCCTGCCACTGTCAGTCACCACTCATGTTAACACAGGAATATCTAGAAACAAACTTTTACATACATCAAACATCACTGTGTATATACCATCTGCTGTGTGTGTGTGTCATTACCTACACAACACAGTGAATCTCTCTCTCTCTCTCTCTCTCTTAACGTAGTATTATTAGTAGGTAATGGTTGAAGTAGCCCGGTAGTAGTAGTAGTAGTAGTAGTAGTAGTAAGAGGAATAGTACTAGGCTACATATTCTGATTAGCTATTACTTGATGTCCCAGTGATAGCAAAAGTAACAATAGTGGTAGTAGTCAAACGTATGCTCTCTCTCTCTCTCTCTGACAAATAAAACAACAGTATAACAATGCTCACCTTTATTTTGGCATAATAATAGATATATGTGTTTCAACCTTACCAATCTACAATATACAGTACACAACCGGGTAGAGGAAGGCTAGGCTATAGAAATACGTACAGTAATACAAGATAACACACACTCTCTCTCTCTCTCTCTCTCTCTCTCTCTCTCAATATCACAAAATACAATGTAAATACGTGTTTTTCTAGTCTATGGAATGCTAAGGGAGTGAGTTACCTGGTTTTTGCTAATTTGAGGTATATTTGTGCTTTGTGTTTTACGGTTTGAAAAAAAAAAATTATAAAAAAGGGGGTTAAAATCAATTGATAAATGAGTTGCTGATAAGAAAAAAAGGCAAAAAATTGAAAAAAGTGAAAAAAAAAAAAATTGAAAGGTGACTCGATAAAAAATTGAAATAAAAAAGCAAGTAAAAAAAGAATTGGGATATTAGTTGCTAATACGGAAAAAAGGCAAACAAAAATAGAAAAGTGAAAGAAAATAATTGAAAGGAAGAAAAAAAGGCAAATAATAGAAAAAAAGTAAAAAAAATAATTGAAAAAATGGCTTGTTGATAAAAGAAAAAAGAAAGAAAAAAAGAGAATAAAGTGATTTGATTAAAAAAAATTACTTGCTGATACAAGGAAAAAAAAATTACTTGCTAAAATGAAAAAAAAAAGAAAAGTGACTTGTTGATAAAAGAAAAATAGAAAAAAAGTTACTTGATACAAAAAATAAAATAACATATCTTAACTAATTGATAAAAATAAAGAAAAGAAAAATATATACATCTTACATAAAATAATATAAAATGCTGAAAAAAACTGTAAAAAAACATCTTTCCAAACAAAGAACACTAAAAAAATGAAAATAAACAAATAAAACAAACAAAAACACAAATACATCATTCGTAATTGACAAAGAAAAAAATAAACGTAAAAAAAATCTTTCCAAACAGAACAGTAGAAAATAAATAAACAAACAAATAAATAAAACAAATAAAAACACAAATACATCATTCATAACTGACAAAAAAAGGCAAAAAAAAAAAAAAAAAAAAAAAAAAAAAATAAAAAATTCCGCGGGTAACATAATTTTCGTTCTTTATTTTGACAAAGTTTGAATAAATTAAACTTAAAGCTGCTCAAAATACACAACATAAGCTTAATTCCTAAGTCAGTTTTCACAGTGGTCTCCTTCACCCCTTCAGTACCGGGTCACATTCTTGTTTTGTGCACGGTTACACCATTCCACACCTTGGTCCACACCCCCACTCCTCCGTACCTGTGGACCAACAAACAAGGTGCGGAGACCCAAAGTGCGGGAAAGTTTATAAAAATGTGAAAGTACGGAAAGATGAAATTTTAAGTCCGTCCTTCCACAAATCAGATTTTCAAAGATAAAAAAATAAATAAATATGACAAACAGTTCACAGTCCGCACCATTACTTCTGGCAGTATTATATGGAGTTCTAATGGATTTATTTATTTCTTTTTTTTTTGATGTGTGGACAAGATTTTTCCGGTTTGGGTACGGTGCAGGTGCAGGTGTGGAGGTGTGGAGATGCGGTACCAGACAGAGGCAAAAGAAAAAAAAGGCAAAAAATTGAAAAAAAGTTAAAAAATAATTGAAAAGTGACTCGATAAAAATGTTCTCCGCGGAAGTACAGGTACGGACTATCTGCGTTTGAAGGTAGTCCAGTAACGTGCCCACCTCTCTCAACATTTTCTTGACATGAGGAAGGGTCTATGGAGGGCAGAAGATTAATGGCCACAGTCTTCACTATTTCAATCACCACATATGTTTCTGAAGCTGTTTCGAAATATTTAGTCTTAGTGGTGTTTTTTGCCGGCTCACTTGTAAATACTAGATGTTGTGTACTGAGTGTTTGCGTTCATTACTTCTTCCTTCATTTAGGTAATAGAAATAAATCGTAGCTGTGTAAGAACTTCGGTATATCGTTTGGCCACTGTCTTCACTATTTCAATCACCACATATGTTTCTGAAGCTGTTTCAAATCACCAAACAGTCACCGGAAGGAATATGGAAGCATGTCATGGTACTGAAGGGGTTCAAAGTAACTGTTTTCCTCACTATCATTTCTAGGAAGGCTTTTCAGGCGCACCAATTATCAAAAACCTTCAACACAATAAGTTTTAATCTTTGTTTTGATTTGACAATTTGAACACATGGCTTTTTCATTTTCCCCTAATTCTATCAGAGTGTAGGTAGGGCTTCCTCACTCGGGCCAACGGTTTCCTAGCGGGTGGGCTTTGAGATAGGAGGTGCCACAAAAAGCATCCCCTTTAGCCCAGAAATTCCCGTCAAAACCACACATTGTAGAAAAAAGAAAAGAAAAAAGGAAAGCTTAAAATAATATTCTCTGGCAGGTTTCTCAGGCCAGGAAGACACCAGTGACTTTGTGGCTCCACGTCATGGCGGGTTTAGTGACTGTGGTGCCACGTTTGGTGTGTGACTGATTGCCCATAGCCATCACCTGTTTGTCCATCACTCAGCCAGTCATTCGTGTGCATGTGTCCTCAACTCTGTAGCAAGGATGAGTGACAGCTGGCCATAGTTGCTTGCCACAGATGCTGGTGTGTGTGGGACAGTATCTAAACAATGGGAACTGAAGGAGAGCCACATCCCAGGTGGCACCACACACTGGCTCGTGTGCTCCCAGCCTTACAGAGCCTGCGTACCACCTGCTGCCAGAACATTATAGTGCCAGCCAATATCAGTTCATTCACAATAAATGAACTAACAACAACAAGGAACACAACTCATTTTAATGCGAGGGATGTGTCTGTTTCGCCTCCACCAGGTGATCCACGCCAGACTGTCTTGTGGAAGGCAATTACACGTTTTCCAAGAAATAAAATGATTTAATTAAACTCACAATCACATTTGATCCTGAGAGTGTTCATGTACCACTGGAAGGCCTTCATGTACCACAGGCTGGGATCCAAGGCTTTAATGCCACCTAACCTAACCTAACCTAACCCAACTTAATTTAACCTAACCCAACCTAACTGATGTTTTTTTGGGGTATATTTGTGCTTGTTTTAGTGTTTTGGTGTGTTTTTAGAGTGTTCTGGTGTGTTTTAGAGTGTTCTGGTGTGTTTTAGTGTTCTGGTGTGTTTTAGAGTGTTTTGGTGTGTTTTTAGAGTGTTTTTAGAGTGTTTTGGTGTGTTATAGAGTGTTTTGGTGTGTTATACAGTGTTTTGGTGTGTTATAGAGTGTTCTGGTGTGTTATAGTGTGTTTTGGTGTGTTATAGAGTGTTTTGGTGTGTTATAGAGTGTTTTGGTGAGTTTTAGTGTGTTTTGGTGTGTTATAGAGTGTTTTGGTGTGTTATAGAGTGTTTTGGTGTGTTATAGAGTGTTTTGGTGTGTTATAGAGTGTTTTGGTGTTCGTACACTTTACCCAAAGTATCCAAACTCAACCTAACCTATCTTATTGTCCTATTTCATCACAAAATATATCAAACAGTATCTTTTCATCAAACATCCATAATTACACCAGAACACACACACACACACACACACACACACACACACACACACACACACAGCAGTAATGAAGTGTTTTAAGAGGATAGAATAAATGAAGACTAAATATGATGCATTGCTGTGTGTGTGTGTGTGTGTGTGTGTGTGTGTGTGAGTAAATAAACAGATATATAAAATTCAGGCAAGAAATATATATATGTAATTATTCTTAACCTTAAAGTCACCTTAGTTATATATTAAAAACTCAAATAAATAAATAAATAAATAAATAAATAAATAAACAAAGCAAGGAACAAAAACACTAAATATAAATAAGCATTTTAAACACACATCAAAACACACACAAAAAAAACATAAAACTTAAAAAAAAAAACTAAAAAAAGAACCACAAACTTAGAAAAAACACAAAAAAAACATAAAACTTTAAAAACACAAAAAAATCACCATTTAACTTTAAAAAAAAACACACAAAAACAACTTTAAAAAAAAAAAAAACACCACAAACTTAGAAAACACTAAAAAACACCACAAACTTAAAAACACAAAAAAACAACATAAAACTTAAAAAACAAAACACAAAAAAAACTAAACTTTAAAAAAACACAAAAAAACACTACAAACTTAGAAAACACCCAAAAAACACCATAAAAAAAATTAATATAAAAAAAAACACTAAAATTATCAAACACGCAAAAAAAAAAAAAAAAAATAAATAAATAAATAAATAAATAAATAAATAAAAAAAATAAAATAAAAAAAATAAAAAAAACAACAGACAAACACCAGTACAAGTAACACTCAATTTCCACGACAGATGCGTTCGAAGAGGCATCGCGTATTTCAAAATTGGCGTCAAACAAACTTGTAATTCCCCTAAGCAACACTACAGTCCGTTCATCCATAGAATCCAGGCCAAAACTGCTAGTTCGGTTGGCAGCCCTGATCACCCCCCCCCCCGCCGCCACTAAACCCTCCCAACACTTAAATATTCTTGAAGTACATTTATTTTCCTTCACTTAACTCAATAGATATACAAGTTTATAGCTTAAAGAAAGATAAATGTACTTGGAGAAAATTTAAGTGTCGGAAAGGTTCATTGAGGGGGGGGTGGGGGCAGGGCTACCAACCGAACTAGCAATTTCAGCCTGTATTCTTTCGATGAACGGGTTTTAAATACTAGGGGGATGCGGGATGTGGTCCAAATCGTGTAGAACCAAACCCATCACGCAAATTTAACTAATTATAATATCTTTTCGGTCGTGTATTAACGAAAACGCGTAAATCAAACACGCGTAAATCAAACATGCGTAAATCAAGAGTTGCCTGTTTTTATGTGTCAATGTTTGGGATTTCATCAGCGTGTATGTGTGAGGTTGGCGGCACTGCAGGGGGCTCCAGGGGGGCTCGGTGGGGCGTGGCGGTTCAGAAACACCCACCTGTGAGAAAGAGAGAGAGAGAGAGAGAGAGAGAGAGAGAGAGAGAGAGAGAGAGAGAGAGAAAATTATTATTGTTGTTGTAGTAGTTTCTTGATCTCTTTTACATACATACACACACACACACACGACATTAGTAGATATGGAGACGGGACAGTACGAGCATAGCTCTTTTCCCGTATGTTACAATTAGGTAAATACAATTAGGTAAATACACACACACACACACAAATCCAAATTTGAAAGACCACAGGGTAATAGAGAGACTGTCTATATGAAAGAGGTTAAAGTAACCAAGCTTGAAATAAAAGAGTTAATGAAGGAACTGGATGAAGACAAGGCAATGGGACCGGATGAAGTCTCAGGCAGAATACTGAAAGAATGTAGGGAAGAACTAGCAAGTCCTATATACAACATCATAAAATGCTCAATAGAAAATGGAACAGTGCCAGTAGAATGGAAAAGAGCTGAGGTGGTTCCCATATATAAGAGCGGAAGGAAGGAAGAACCTTTAAATTACAGACCGGTATCACTAACTAGTGTAATATGCAAGATGTGTGAAAGAATAATAAGGAAACAATGGATCGAGTTCCTTGAAGACAACAAATTAATATCAAATAACCAATTTGGTTTTAGAAAAAGACGGTCTTGTGTAACTAATTTATTGAGTTTCTATTCTAGAATAGTTGATAAAGTACAAGAGAGAGAGGAATGAGTTGACTGTATTTATTTGGATTTTAAAAAAGGCGTTTGACAAAGTGCCACATGCAAGATTAATATGGAAGTTAGAGGAGAAGGGTGGCTTAAAAGGAAGCACATTGAGATGGATAGAAAATTATTTGAGGGGGAGAGAAATAAGGACGGTAGTTAAAGATATAAAGTCCAAGTGGAGAACAGTAGAAAGCGGAGTGCCACAGGGGTCAGTATTGGCACCAATACTTTTCCTCATTTATATTAACGACATGCCAGAAGGAGTGAACAGCTACATAAATCTGTTTGCAGATGATACGAAACTGTGCAGAGTTATAAAGCAAAAGAGGATTGTGAAATACTGCAAGAAGACCTAAATAAGATCTGGGAATGGAGTAAAAGTGGGAAATGGAATTCAATGTGAACAAAAGCCATGTCATGGAAATGGGAAAGAGTGAAAGACGACCTGTGGGAATCTATAAGATGGGAGATGGAGTAGAACTGGAGAAAGTAAAAAGGAAAAGGACTTAGGAGTGACGATGGAAGAAAACAATCAACCAGTAAGCCATATTGATAGAATTTTCAGAGAGACATATAATTTGCTAAGGAATATTGGAGTAGCATTTCACTACATGGACAAAGAAATGATGAAGAAATTGATAAGTACTATAATAAGACCCAGATTGGAATATGCAGGAGTAGTGTGGACCCCTCATAAAAAGAAACACATAAGGAAATTGGAGAGACTACAAAAAATGGCTACAAGAATGGTTCCAGAATTTGAAGGGATGACATATGAGGAGAGACTAAAGGCTATGGATCTACCAACCCTGGAACAGAGAAGAGAGAGAGAGAGAGGGGATCTGATACAAGTTTATAAATTGATCAACAGAATGGACCAAGTGGATAATGAGAAACTGATCCTGAGAGAAGAATATGACACTAGAAGCACAAGTAAAAAACTGAGGAAGGAAAGATGTCTGAGAGATGTTAAAAAATAGAGTTTCCTGCAAAAAAACACCACAACTCAATACTCACACAAATATACAGGCAGCCACAACATACAGGCCAGCACTGAGGAAATAGATAGCTCCAGGGAAGGACCGCAGTGCCCCATTGTAAACAGCAGTATAGAGTGGACCTGAGCCAAGGGGTATCACAGATTCAAAGGATGCCAACACTGAGAAGATCCGACCTAGCTCCTCGCCCGGCACTGTCTTGCTGATCAGGGAGCGAGTGATGACCAAAGGAAGGACGCCAATGCTGGATATCACTGCGCCTGTTTGGATATAAGGTATGTGTGGGTTTTGTGTGCTTTTGGGGTGTTTTTGAGTGTTTATGGGGTGTTTTGGTGTGTTTTTATGTGTTTTTGTGTGTTTTTGTGTGTTTTGGGTGTTTTGGTGTATTTTTGGTGTGTTTTAGTGGGTTTTTAGAGTGTTTTGGTGTGTTTCTAGGGTATATCTTAGTGCTTTGAGTGTTTTTAGAGTGTTTTGGTGTGTTTTAGTAAGTTTAGAGTGTTTTGGTGTGTTTTAGTGTGTTTAGAGTGTTTTGGTGTGTTTTTAGAGTGTTTTGGCATGTTTTGTGTGTTTTTTATGTGTTTTTGGTGTGTTTTGAGTGTTTTGGGGTGTTATGGACATTTTTGGGTGTCCTTGTGTGTTTTAGTGTTTTGGGGTGTTTAGGGGTATTTGGTGGGTTTAAGTGTTTCTGGTGTTTAGGAGTGTTTTGAGTGTTTTCGGGTGTTTTGGAGTGTTTTTTGTGTGTTTAGTGTTTTGGTGTGTTTTTAGAGTGTTTTGGTGTGTTATTAGAGTGTTTTTGTGTGGTTTTAGAGTGTTTTTGTGTGGTTTTAGAGTGTTTTTGTGTGTTTTTGTGTGTTTTGAGTGTGTTTTGCCAGTGTCTTGCTGATCAGGGAGTGAGTGATGACCAAAGGAAGGACGCCAATGCTGGATACCACTGCGCCTGTTTGGATATAAGGTATGTGTGTGTTTTAATAATGTTTTGGTGGGTTTTTGAGTGTTTATGGGATGTTTTTGTGTGTTTTTATGTGTTTTTGGGTGTTTTTTGTGTGTTTTTGGGTGTTTTTTGTGTTTTTGGATTTTGTGTGTTTTGTGTGTTTTGGGGTGTTTGGTGTGTTTTGTGTGTTTATGGGATGTTTTGAGTGTTTTATGTGTTTTGGGGTGTTTTGTGTGTTTGGGCTGTTTAGTGTTTTGGGGTGTTTTGTGTGTTTTGGGGTGTGTTTTGGGGTGTTTTGTGTGTTTGGGGTGTTTTGTGTGTTTTGGAATGTTTTGTGTGTTTTAGGGGTGTTTTGAGGTGTTGTAGTGTGTTTGGTGTGTTTTGGGTCTTTTGTGTGTTTTGGGGTGTTTGATGTGTTTTTGGGGTGTTTTGGTGTGTTTTGGGGATGTTTAGAGTGTTTTGGTATGTTTTTGAATGTTTTGGTGTGTTTTTGGAGTGATTTAGAGTGTTTTAGGGTGTTTTGAGCCTGTTTTCCTTAAAGCGTGACTCACTTAAATAGAGAAGCCATGGGTCAGAGGCCACACCCATGACCATTGTGCCCATTATCTTGGAGACACAGCCCATTAGCACCAGCACTGTGTCCGGCACCTGTAGTTGGTAGCTCAGCACTGGCAGCACTATTGATGTCACTGTATAGAGAGAGAGAGAGAGAGAGAGAGAGAGGTTAGGTTAGGTTAGGGGAGGGAAGGGAGAGGAAGGAGGAGGGAGGGAGGAGAGAGAGAGAGAGAGAGAGAGAGAGAGAGAGAGAGAGAGAGAGAGAGAGAGAGAGAGAGAGAGAGAGAGAGAGAGAGAGAGAGAGAGAGAGAGAGAGAGAGAGAGAGAGAGAAGAGAGAGAGAGAGAGAGAGAGAGAGAGAGAGAGAGAGAGAGAGAGAGAGAGAGAGAGAGAGAGAGAGAGAGAGAGAGAGAGAGAGAGAGAGAGAGAGAGAGAGATACATTCACACCAGTACATGTAACACACAAAAAATAAAATAAATAAAATAAATAAATAAATAGAAAAAAAAAAAAAAATACTTAACCTAACCTAACCTACTACCACCACCACCACCACTACTACTACTACTACTACTACTACTACTACTACTAACACTACTCACCAACCAGCTGTATAAGGAGTCTAGTAACACTGAGTTCTACGTATTGATTGTAGGTCCAGCCAAACATTCTCTTGGTGTAGAGGTAGTCCATGCCATACCCCCCTGAGAGAGAGAGAGAGAGAGAGAGAGAGAGAGAGAGAGAGAGAGAGAGAGAGAGAGAGAGAGAGAGAGAGAGAGAGAGTCACGTTTTCAATTAGCAAACGGTGAAACACATAAATATATCCAAGATTAGCCAAAATATTGATAACTCACACCTTTAACATTCCAAGTACTAGAGAGAGAGAGAGAGAGAGAGAGAGAGAGAGAGAGAGAGAGAGAGAGAGAGAGAGAGAGAGAGAGAGAAGGAAAAAAATGAAGAAAGAAAAGAAATTATAAAAGAAAGAAGAAAATATTGAGAGAGAGAGAGAGAGAGAGAGAGAGAGAGAGAGAGAGAGAGAGAGAGAGAGAGAGAGAGAGAGAGAGAGAGAGAGAGAGAGAGAGAGAGAGAGAGAGAGAGAGAGAGAGAGAATTTAGCAATTTTCTATCATAAAAACACACACTAACTTAACCTAAACCTAACATTTTTCACACACACACACCAAACACACACAAAAAAAAAAAGCACTCACCAAACTCGGTCACCATCAGGCACATGGCGGCAATGAGGAGCAGTACTTTAGCCCTACCCTTATGTGGTCTGCGTTTGAAGGCCGTAGCGAATGACCTCCGTACATTCCCCGTATCCAGAAGATCAACACACATCCTGATCCTCCTGGTGGTTCCCTCAAATCCCTCATTGGTGACACTTGCCCCTCTCGTATCTCTGACGCACACCAGGACGTACAGCAACGCGATGACAAATACACACGTCCCACAGGAGTATATGCCGAGATAACCGACATAATAAAACACAACGCTACTTAACAATATACCAATAGGGCTGCCGAGACTAAACCCAAGGTCGACCAATGCAATTCTGGTGGTGCGAGATCGGAGTCGGGTGATGTCTGATACGTAAGAGAAGCAGGCCATCAGTAAGGTTGTCATCCCCCCGGTTAGTGCGATGGGCAGCCCGGCGAATAGGATGTATGATGATGGCAGTGTGACCAGGTATGCGTTCATCTGTTTGGGGTAAATTTTGTTAGGTTAGGTTAGGTTAGGTTGTGGGTGAATTTGGTTAGGTTAGGTTAGGTTAGGTTGGGTTAGGTTAGGCTAGGTTAGGTTGTGGGTAAATTTGGTTAGGTTAGGTTAGGTTGAGGGTAAATTTGGCTGGGTTAGGTTAGGTTAGGTTGGCTTGTGGGTAAATTTGGTTGGGTAAATAAACAAATAAATTAAAACTTGATGTAACCAAAACAAACACAAAAACACACACAAACCAAGCCAAAACACACAAACACTCTCACCACATCAAACACACACACACACACACACACACACCCAAAGATCGGTCTATGAGCAGGATACCAAGGTGAATTCCACGTGAACAATCTTACCACATAAAAAAAACAAAAAACAGACACAAACACTCTTACCACATCAAAAACACACACAAAAAAAACATCCTCAAAAACACACACAAAAATACTCTTACTACATAAAACACAAAAAAACACTGAAAAACAGACACAAACACTCTTACCACATAAAAAAACAGAAAAACACAAAAATACTCTTACCACATCAAAAAAACACAAAGAAAAACACAGAAAAACACACACACATACTCTTACCACATAAAAAAACACAAAATACTACGTTAAAAACACAAAAACACACAAAATACTTTGCCACAAAAACAAAAAAACACAAAACACAAAAACATATTCTTCCCACATAAAACAAAAACACACTTACCACATAAAAAAAAACACAAAACACACAAACACACACATAAACACTCTTACCACATCAAAAAAACACACAAAATACTTACATTAAAACACACAAAACACTTACATTAAAAAACACAAAACACAAAAACACACAAACAGAAAACACACAAAATACTCTTCCCACATTAAAAAAAAAAACACACACACATCAAAAAAACACAAAAACACACAAAAACACACTTACCACATCAAAAAAACACAAAAAAACACACACAAATACTCTTACATAAAAACACACAAAAACACACTTACCACATCAAAAAAAACACAAAAAACACTCTCACCACATCAAACACACCCACACACAAACGCCAACAGCCTTACCACATAAACCAGAGAGGCCACAACATTTCCAAGCAAGGGCAGAACCATTGGCACCTTCCTCCCATGTCTGTCACTCCACGAGCCAAGGAAGAGAGCAAAGAGGACAGAGGGAAGGCTGGTGATCAAGTTGTAGTACATTAAGGTCACTGTCACACGTTGCTGCACCTCCGCCTCGATCACTGAGTAGGACGTGAGGTTCAGACACACCTCCAATGGGAACGACATCTCTCGGCAGATCTGCAAGTGGTATGAGGTGTTTTATTGTGGTTTTTTGGGTGTTTTGTGGTGTTTTGTGGTGTTTTTGGGGTGTTTTTGGGTGGTTTTGGGTGTTTTGTGGTGTTTTTGGGTGGTTTGGGTGTTTTAGGGTCGTTTTGGGTGTTTTAAGGTGTTTTAGGGTGGTTTTGGGTGTTTTATGGTGTTTTTGTGGTGTTTTGGGTGTTTTGTAGTGTTTTTGGGTGTTTTGTAGTGTTTTGGGTGTTTTGTAGTGTTTTTGGGTGTTTTGTAGTGTTTTTGAGTGTTTTAGGGTGTTTTGCTGTGTGTTTTAGTATTTGAGTGTGTTTTAGAGGTATGTAGGTGTGTTTTTGGGTGTTTTAAGTGTGTTTTAGTGTACGTTTGTGATAGGTGAGGTTCAGACACACCTCCAATGGGAATGACATCTCCCTGCAGATCTGCAAGTGGTATGGGGTGTTTTATTGTGTTTTTTTGGGTGTTTTTGGGTGTTTTTGGGTGTTTTGTGGTGTTTTTGGGTGTTTTGTGGTGATTTTTGGGGTGTTTTGTGGTGTTTTTGGGTGTTTTGGGGTATTTTGTAGTGTTTTGGGTGTTTATGGTGTTTGGTGTTCTATCGTGTTTTTGGTGTTTTGGGTGTTTTGTAGTGTTTTGGGTGTTTTGGGTGTTTTAGGGTGGTTTGGGTGTTTTAAGGTGTTTTAGGGTGGTTTTGGGTGTTTATGGTGTTTTGGGTGTTTTAGGGTGGTTTGGGTGTTTAAGGTGTTTTAGGGTGGTTTGGGTGTTTATGGTGTTTTGGGGTGTTTTATGGTGTTTCTTGGGTGTTTTAAGGTGTTTTAGGTGGTTTGGGTGTTTTAGGGTGTTTTTGGGTGTTTTTGGGGTGTTTTATGGAGTTTTTGGGGTGTTTTATCGTGTTTTTGAGTGTTTTAGGGTGTTTTGCTGTGTGTTTTAGTATTTGAGTGTGTTTTAGAGGTATATAGGTGTGTTTTGGGGTGTTTTAGTGTACGTTTGTGGGAGGTGAGGTTCAGACACACCTCCAATGGGAACGACATCTCCCGACAGATCTGCAAGTGGTATGGAGTGATTTATTGTGGTTTTTTGGGTGTTTTGGGGTGTTTTGTAGTGTTTTTGGGTGTTTTGTGGTGGTTTTGGGTGTTTTGGGGTGTTTTGTGGTGTTTTTGGGTGTTTTAAGGTGTTTTAGGTGTTTTAGGGTGGTTTTGGGTGTTTTAAGGTGTTTTTAGGATGTTTTATGGTGTTTTTTAGGTGTTTTATGGTGTTTTTGGGTGTTTTAAAGTGTTTTTGGGTGTTTTAAGGTGTTTTACAGTGATTTGTGGTGTTTTTGGGATGTAATAGGTGTTTTTAGGGTGTTTTAACACAAACACACACACACACCGGTAGCTCAGTGGTTAGAGCGCTGGCTTCACAAGCCAGAGGACCGGGGTTCGATTCCCCGGCCGGGTGGAGATATTTGGGTGTGTCTCCTTTCACGTGTAGGTGCTGTTCACCTAGCAGTGAGTAGGTACGGGATGTAAATCGAGGAGTTGTGACCTTGTTGTCCCGGTGTGTGGTGTGTGCCTGGTCTCAGGCCTATCCCAAGATCGGAAATAATGAGCTCTGAGCTCGTTCCGTAGGGTAATGTCTGGCTGTCTCCTCAGAGACTGCAGCAGATCAAACAGTCAAACACACACACACACACACACACACACACACGTACCTTATCCAGCAGGAGATTTGTGGTAATAGTTCCCATCATGACCGCAGCGAGCACATACAGGAACAGCACTGGCTCAATGGTCACAGCACGCACCCCAACACACAGCCTCCCACAGCACCACCACCACCACCACCACCACCACTCTCTGCGGTGGTGGTGGTGGTGGTGGTGGTGGTAGTGGATCTTGGTCTTCCTGGTTCATTTTGTGTGTGTGTGTGTGTGTGTGTGTGTATTTATTTATTTATTTTTCTTGTGAGTGTGTTTGTTTTGTGTGTTTGAGTGTGTTTGGGTGTGTTGGAGTGTGTTTTGAGGGTGTTGTGTGTGTTTGAGTGTGTTCTTGAGGGTGTTTTGTGTGTGTTTGAGTGTGTTTTTGAGGGTGTTGTGTGTGTTTGAGTGTTTTTGAGGGTGTTTGAGGGTGTTTTTGAGGGTGTTTTGAGTGTGTTTGGATGTTTGGGTGTGTTTTAGTGTTTGTGTGTTTTTTTTAAGCTAAACACACTTAAAAACCCTAACTCTACTTATATACTTAAAAAAACACACTTTGTTTTTCCTTACTTAAAAGTGCATTAAGTGTCTTTGAGAGCAAAAAAACACACTTAAATACTTAAAAAACACTACTTTTCAAGCTAAACGCACTTAAAAATCCAAACATTACTTATATGCTTAAAAAACACACTTATTTCGTTATTATCCTTATTTAGAGTGCGTTAAGTGTCTTTGAGCACAAAAACACACTTAAATACTTAAAAAAACTACTTTTCAAGCTAAACGCACTTAAAAATCCAAACATTACTTATATACTTAAAAAAACACACTTATCTCGTTATTATCCTTATTTAGAGTGCGTTAAGAGTCTTTGAGAGGTAAATGCACTTAAATTTCTAATAAAAACACTACTTTTCAAGCTAAATGCACTTAAAAATCCAAACATTACTTATATACTTAAAAAAACCCACTTATCTCTTAATTAGAGTGCGTTAAGTGTTTTGGAGAGCTAAAACACACTTAGAAAACCCAAATCTTTACTTAAACACTTAAAAAACATGGAACTTTTGAAGAGAAACACACTTAAAAACCCTCAACTCACTTATATACTTAAAAACGCACTTATTTTTCCCTTATTCCTTCTTGTATAAGTGTGTAAAGTAATTCTGAGAGAACCAACGCACACACACACACACACACACACACACACCTCTATAAATTGTCTTTTTTTCTGTTAAAACGACGATTAATCTTTTTTCTAATCAGTGGAGGAGAGAGAGCACAGTTTCTTTATATTATCTCTCTCTCTCTCTCTCTCTCTCTCTCTCTGACTGTTTTTCAAGGCCACATATATGCTAAGCCAGGTTCCCAAGACTGTTTCTCCTGTTAATAGTGTAGAAATGGTGTTAATCTGTCACTAGAATCTTAAAACACCCTTAAAAACCCTTATAACTTCAATTAGAGCCTTTTAAAGAGTGTTTGTCCTGTTAATAATGTAGAAATGGTGTTAATCTGTCACTAGAACCTTAAAAACACCCTTATAAAGCCTCTATCACTTCAACTGGAGCCTTTTAAAGTGTTCATAATGTAAAATCTTGTTAATCTGTCACTCGAACCTTAAAAAAAACACCTTTCAAACCCGCGTCACTTCAACTAGAGCCTTTTAAAGTGTATTTCTCCTACTGATAATGTAAAAAAATGGTGTTAATCTGTCACTAGAACCTTTAAAACACCCTTAAAAACCTAGACCACTTCAGCTAGAGCCTTTTAAATTGCTAACAATGTAGAAATGGTGTTAATCTGTCACTAGAACCTTAAAAACACCCTTAAAAACCCAGACCACTTCAACTAGAGCCTTTCAACAAGCAAACATGACAAGGTAAGAGATAAGACCAACATTTACCCCACACACACACACACACACACACACACACACACACACACACACACACACACACACACACACACAGTTATCTTACTAATCTTTCCCTCCTAAAGATAATGTTGCTATCTTAATGTGTGTGTGTCAAATATCTCTTAGCTTGCAATCTTAATGTAATCGTGTGTGTGTGTGTGTGTGTGTGTGTGTGTGTGTGTGTGTGTGTGTGTGTGTGTGTGTGTGTTACGGTGAGATTCAGAAAGCTTTGTATGCGCCAGTTTTTTTTTTTTTTTTCTTTATCAACCTGTAAAGAAAACGAACATTATTATTATTATTATTTTATTTTTCTCAGCTTTTAGTCTATGCAGTTAGGTTAGGTTAGGTTTGCATAGAGATATTGGTAAGCTCTCTCTCTCTCTCTCTCTCTCTCTCTCTCTCTCTCTCTCTCTCTATTCTCTATCCTTGAACAAACCACTCCTTTCTCTCCTCCTCCTCCTCTTCCTTCTTCTTCTTGTTCTTGTTCTTATTCTTGTTCTTGTTCTTCTCCTCCTCCTCCTCCTCTTCTTTCTCCTTCTCCTCCTCCTCCTCCTCTTCCTACTACAACTACTATTTTTTGTTACTATTGTATAAATAATGATTAATCTCTCTCTCTCTCTCTCTCTCTCTCTCTCTTTCTCTCTCTCTCTCTCACTGCTTGCTTATATAAACTAGTAATTAACACACACACACACACACACACACTCTCTCTCTCTCTCTCTCTAAGTACTGTCGGTGCTCTTAAAGTTATATAACCTCATGACTCACACTCACACACACTCTCACTCTCTCTCTCTCTCTCTCTCTCTCTCTCTCTCTCTCTCACAGGAAATGCTTATATTTAGATCAGCTGTTTCTCTTTCTCTTTCTCTCTCAATTAATTTTTTCAAGATACACAAAATTATCATTACTTCATCTATTCACTAAATCTTCAAGGCCTGTTATCAATATTATCTGTTTTAAATTGACTATTTTTAAAGCTCTTTATTTTATCTATCTAATCAATTTTCAAAGGTATTTTTAACCCCTTCAGTAACATGACGTGTTTCCCTATTCATTCTGGTGATTATTTGGTGATTTTGTACAGCTTCACAAACTCATGTGGGGATTAAAATAGTGAAGACAGTGGCCATTAATCTTCTGTCCTCCATACACCCTTCCTAATGTCAATAAAATGGTCTAATGGTACACAAATCTCAAGGTAAAAATGTGTCCCAGTACTGAAGGGATTAAAATAGTGAATATTCTTCTGCCCTCCATAGACCCTTCCTAATGTCAGTAAAATGGTCTAATGGTACACAAAACTCATGGTAAAAATGTGTCCCAGTACTGAAGGGGTTAAAATAGTGAAGACTGTGGCCATTAATCTTCTGCCCTCCATACACCCTTCCTAATGTCAATAAAATGGTCTAATGGTACACAAATCTCAGGGTAAAAATGTGTCCCAGTACTGAAGGGGTTAAAATAGTGAAGACTGTGGCCATTAATCTTCTGCCCTCCATACACCCTTCCTAATGTCAATAAAATGGTCTAATGGTACACAAATCTCAAGGTAAAAATGTGTCCCAGTACTGAAGGGGTTAAAATAGTGAAGACTGTGGCCATTAATCTTCTGCCCTTCATAGACCCTTCCTAATGTCAATAAAATGGTCTAATGGTACACAAAACTCATGGTAAAAATGTGTCCCAGTACTGAAGGGGTTAAAATAGTGAAGACTGTGGCCATTAATCTTCTGCCCTCCATACACCCTTCCTAATGTCAATAAAATGGTCTAATGGTACACAAAACTCAAGGTAAAATGTGTCCCAGTACTGAAAGGGTTAATCTTATTTATTTGCTAATTTTCTGAAGTTTTATTTAATCTATCCATCTATTCACTAAATTTCTAAAGGTTTCTATCACTCTTATCAATCTATTCAGTAATTTCAAAATCTATTTATCTATTCACTAATTTTCAAGTCCTGTTATTAATTCCATCTATTTATTTAACTTTTTTTTTATTAATTTCACTCAACAAACTAAAGAAATAGTCATTCTTTTTATATTCATACCAAAAACACTATCATTACTTCTCTATCTTTCAATTTACCAGTTTTAAGGCATTCTAATTTAAATATACTAAAAAGATTATTATATTCTAGATTCATTTACCTCTTCAGTACTGGGACACATTTTTACCTTGAGATTTGTGCACCATTAGACCATTTTATTGACATTAGCAAGGGTCTATGGAGGGCAGAAGATTAATGGCCACAGTCTTCACTATTTTAACCCCTTCAGTACTGGGACACATTTTTACCTTGAGATTTGTGTAGCATTAGACCATTTTATTGACATTAGCAAGTGTCTATGGAGGGCAGAAGATTAATGGCCACAGTCTTCACTATTTTAACCCCTTCAGTACTGGGACACATTTTTACCTTGAGTTTTGTGTACCATTAGACCATTTTATTGACATTAGGAAGGGTTAGGGCAGAAGATTAATGGCCACAGTCTTCACTATTTTAACCCCTTCAGTACTGGGACACATTTTTACCATGAGATTTGTGTACCATTAGACCATTTTATTGACATTAGCAAGGGTCTATGGAGGGCAGAAGATTAATGGCCACAGTCTTCACTATTTTAACCCCTTCAGTACTGGGACACATTTTTACCTTAAGATTTGTGTACCATTAGACCATTTTATTGACATTAGGAAGGGTCTATGGAGGGCAGAAGATTAATGGCCACAGTCTTCACTATTTTAACCCCTTCAGTACTGGGACACATTTTTACCTTGAGATTTGTGTACCATTAGACCATTTTATTGACATTAGGAAGGGTCTATGGAGGGCAGAAGATTAATGGCCACAGTCTTCACTATACAACACTCACACAACCAATACACCCACAAATACACACAGGAAATCAAAGAAAAAAGGCAGAAATAATTGAGTAAAAGACAATTTTTTTTTGACACCCCCATAAAAACTCATATTCTCGACTCATTTCAAGGTTATCACACATTAATTTAGTCCTTACTCATCACACACACCAACATCAACCATTACACCGCCAATACACGCAAGAATACACACAGAAAGCAAGAAAAAACGAAATATCAATAATAAAGACCACGCATTTCTTTCTGACAATCCTAAAAACTTGTATTTTCGACTTATTTCAAGGTTATTATGCATTAATTTCCTGCCTACTCATCACACACACCAACATCAACCATTACACAAATAACCTGTCCCAACATACACACTGGGAAAAGACGAAAACCTGTACGAAATCAGCCACAAAAACAAGTTAGACCACTTTTTTTTCTCTCACACACACACACACACACACAAAAAAAAAACTTCTTATATTTTGCTAATTCTAAGGTTATCACGCATTAACCCACTGAATACTCACCACACACACCAACACCTATCACCACACCACCACTACACCCAAGATACACTCAGAAAAATCACGCAAAATGCACAAAATCAATAAAAATTACAGCACATTTTACAAAACCAAGCCACAAAGTTACGAGATACTCAGTCATCTTTCCCAGCTTCCCGTTATATAACCTTGAATATCACCCTTAATAATTCACTAATCTCTATCCCCAGGTGTGAACAGAGAGCTCACCTGTTAATTAGCAAGATGTGAGTGCCGCCATCCTTCCTCTCTCCGTGTTAGAGTTGAAATGAGGCGGTTTAATATGAGGAGGAGCGAAGGGTGGCTGTCAGGCGCGCATCAGCTGGCCCCGCAGTGATGCCAAGCCCGCGGGGAACACCTCTCTCTCTCTCTCTCTCTCTCTCTCTCTCTCTCTCTCTCTCTCATGTATGATTATTTCGTCTAGTGAATAAAAGTTATGAATCTGAATCTGAATCTCTCTCTCTCTCTCTCTCTCTCTCTCTCTCTCTCTCTCTCTCTCATACCAGTTCCGCTGAGAGAGAGAGAGAGAGAGAGAGAGAGAGAGAGAGAGAGAGAGAGAGAGAGAGAGACTACTACTACTACTACTACTACTACTACTACTACTACTACTACTACTACTAGGTACTACTACTACTGTTTTGAGAGAGAGAGAGAGAGAGAGAGAGAGAGAGAGAGAGAGAGAGAGAGAGAGCGGTTTATATTCTCATTTTCTTTTGTCTCTCTCTCTCTCTCTCTCTCTCTCTCTCTCTCACAGTAGTAGTAGTAGTAGTAGTAGTAGTAGTAGTAGTAGTAGTAGCAGTAGTAGCAGTAGTAGTAGTAGTAGTAGTAGTAGTAGTAGTAGTAGTAGTAGTAGTAGTAGTAGTAGTAGTAGTAGTAGTAGTAGTAGTAGTAGTAGTAGTAGTAGTAGTAGTAGTAGTAGTAGTAGTAGTAGTAGTAGTAGTAGTAGTAGTAGTAGTAGTAGTAGTAGTAGTAGGAAGCTAGGACAAAACAATCAGTAACAGAAACATGACTGACATAATGAGAGAGAGAGAGAGAGAGAGAGAGAGAGAGAGAGAGAGAGAGAGAGAGAGAGAGAGAGAGAGAGAGAGAGAGAGCCACAAATTCCCCGAAACACTATTAACATTTGTGCTAATCTTTTCTGCATCGTTAAATATTTGTGGTTATCTGTCTATCTGTCTGTCTGTCTGTCTGTCTGTCTAGGTTTGGGTACATTTCAATCTTGGGTACAACAAAACGGGGTCATATATCTAGGTTAAAGGGGTCAAAAGGCAATAAATAAGATACACTCTACACACACACACACACACACACACTCTCTCTCTTTCTGTCGGAGGTAATAAATAAAACACGCTCTCCCACACACACACACACACACACACAGTTAAATGCACTCAAAAACATCCAAAACACACGCAAACACACTAACGCGTTTCCATATTCATTCTGGTGACTGGTGATTTTATACAGCTTCAGAAACTCATGTGGGGGATTGAAATAGTGAAGACTGTGGCCATTAATCTTCTGCCCTCCATAGACCCTTCCTAATGTCAATAAAATGGTCTAATGGTACACAAACTCAGGTAAAATGTGTCCCAGTACTGAAGGGGTTAAAATAGTGAAGACTGTGGCCATTAATCTTCTGCCCTCCATACACCCTTCCTAATGTCAATAAAATGGTCTAATGGTGCTCAAATCTCAAGGTAAAAATGTGTCCCAGTACTGAAGGGGTTAAAATAGTGAAGACTGTGGCCATTAATCTTCTGCCCTCCATACACCCTTCCTAATGTCAATAAAATGGTCTAATGGTGCTCAAATCTCAAGGTAAAGATGTGTCCCAGTACTGGAAAGATTAGGAACGGTCCAGTAAGCTAACGGTTCATCACTGGTACTGAGATGGTACTGGTCCGTGCGTGATGGCCTGTGGTATTTCAAAATTGTGGCATGAACCGGTGAGCAGGTGGTGTAGGAGTGTGTTTGGGTGTGTTTGGGTGTGTTTAGGTGTGTATCAATATATTTAGTGTGTTTATAGGTGTATTTTGAGTGTCTTTAAGTGTGTTTACGTATGCTTGGGTGTGTTTGGGTGTGTCTGAGTGTGTTTAGGGGTGTATCAGTATATTTGGTGTGTTTATAGTTGTATTTTGAGTGTCTTTAGGTGTGTTTGCGTATGCTTGGGTGTGTCTGAGTGGTGGTGAGGGTGGCGCTCTCAACACCTGGGCTGGTATTCTCAAAACACTTCTCAGCTTCACGTCTAAAATTTCAAAAGGCTTCATTTAAATTTACACAAGTTTTTAAAGGTGTTTTTACAGTTCTAGAGGCAGAGTGGCAAGATTTCTGCATTGTTAACTGGAGAAACACTCTTGAAAACCCCTGCAACATCTGAGGGCGATGGTGGGCGGACAGGACTGGAGGGGTGGCGAGAGGTGGGGATTGGTGGTGCAGAGTGGGTGGTGGTGGTGGTGGTGGCACTATTACACTATACACATTCTCACGGTCCACATCACACTTCTATGAGTATTTCAAACCACATTTTACCCTACCAGAAATAAATAATAACTTCAGGGACGTAATTCAAGTTAGGTTAGGTTAGGTTAGGTCTACGAGCATTTCCAACCCCATTTTACCCTACCAGAAATTAATAATAACTTCAGGACAGAGGTTAGGTTAAGTTAGGTTTCCACACCCCAAAAAACCCGCTTTCCCAGAAGGTCCCCAAGTTTGTTAGCCACGGAAAAAGAAATACAAGACAGCGATTATTGGTTGACACTACAAATTGAGGTTAGGTTAGGTAAGGTTAGGTTAAGTTAGGTTTCCACACCCCAAAAAACACCGCTTTCTCAGGAGGTCGCCAAGTTTGTTAGGCACAGGGAAAAGAAATACAAGACAGGGATTATTGGTTGACGCTACAAATTTTGGTTATGGTTAAGTTAGGTTTCTCCCCACCCCAAAAACCCCGCTTTCTCAGGAGGTCGCCAAGTTTGTTAGACACCCCATTGGTTGACACCAGAAGGTTTCCCCCAAGCTTGTTAGACACAGAAATAAATACAAGACAGGCTATATTGGTTCAAACTACAAATGTACCACACTGTAACCTGGAAATAATGATAGCAAATACAGCTCCTCACCATTTTTTTTTTCATTGTAGGAGAGACAGCTGGCCAAAGATAACAAAATATGGAATAATATGGAATAAAAAGGTCCCACTGTGTTGCCAGTCCCCTAAAAGACATGAGTTAGCCAAAAATTCAGAGGTTAAATGTATCGACACCTCTCTACTGCTTCATTCTCACTGCCCGCCCGCCCGCCCAGCCACCATGACCCACACGTGGACTTGTCATAAGCGCAGGATCATCACAAACTGCCACTATCAACTCGCCACTGTGTGAGAAAAAGCTATCTTCTATGCGACTGGCTGGGTGTTATGCCGCCACACACACACACACACACTCTCGGATAATCTTTTTCGAAGCTAGACTAGATAAAGACCAGTGTTTTTGTTGTTTTTTACTCCCCTTGGTTAGATTTTTATTTCTTATATAAAAAAGTCTCGTCCCAAAAATGTGCAAAATCCTCCATTGAGTCCTCCATATCCGTCTTCTTTACATGATTGGAAAATTTTATGCATTTGTTCAGCTCCGGAAGTACGCCAAACCCTCTCGCGTTGAATTATTTTGCTATATATTTAATTTCTATCTCTTGTGTTTATCTATCGTCTTTTTATCTATTCATTTAAGTTTCAAATTATTTTTAGTGCTTATTTATTCTTATTTTCACAATACTATACTTGTTTCATTTTGATGTCGACATTTTAGCTTCTGCAAATCATTGTGGCTTTCAAACCTTTGCGCTGGCGGCTGAAATGCAGTTATTGTCTATCTATCTATCTATCCCTATCTCATCCCTTCCCCTTCTCTCTCTCTCTCTCTCTCTCTCTCTCTCTCTCTCTCTCTCTCTCTCTCTCTCAACGTAGCAACAAAAGCATCGTGCGCTGGTCTGGCAACACTGACACACGTGCTTCTGTTTATGTAACTCAGCTGGCCCTGCACTGCTCTCTCTCTCTCTCTCTCTTCTTTGTTTACATGTAACTTGAGAGAGAGAGAGAGAGAGAGAGAGAGAGAGAGAGAGTTTAACAAAGTAAGGAACGTAAGATTAAAGAGGAATACAAGAATTTGATTTAATTACTTTATTATTATTATTATTATTATTATTATTATTATTATTATTATTATTATTATTATTATTGTTATTATTATTATTATCATCATTATATACTACTACTACTACTACTACTACTACTACTACTACTACTACCACCACCACTAACATTTAATAAAGTCTTAAATGTAATACTTAAATATAATGATAAGATTATATTCCTGGTATTATTTGAATTACAACTGTTACAAAAAATATTACAGATACGAGTTATGTATACGATTCTCTCTCTCTCTCTCTCTCTCTCTCTCTCTCTCTCTCTCTCTCTCTCTCAGTATTTTCATCATTCTTTCTTTAATATCTCTTTTCTTGATTTTCTCCTTTCATTTCTTTCTTACTTAATCTCTCTCTCTCTCTCTCTCTCTCTCTCTCTCTCTCTCTCTCTCTCTCTCTCTCTCTTTCTTCTTTTATCTCTTTTTTCTTCATTTTCTCCTTTCATTTCTTCTCTCTCTCTCTCTCTCTCTCTCTCTCTCTCTCTCTCTCTCTCTCTCTCTCCTCACGCGTTGTTCTCCTTCCTCTGCATATGGTGAGTCAGGATAAGGTCAGCACACACCAGGAGGAGGGGGATCCTGCAAGGTACGCCACATCCCACGGGGTCTCTTGGTACCTGAAGAGGATCGAATCTTTTTTAAGAGTATTCGATCCTTTTTAAAACACTATGATCCTAAGTTTTAAGGGTTTCCAGTGTTTTTTTGGGGGGGTTTATTCTATGGTTTTGTGTGTGTTTTTAGGTTTGTTTTGGGATGATTTACAGTAGAGGGTGTTGAATTATCACTGGAACCATCAAAACACCCTTCAAAACACCAATAACTTCCACTGCAGCCTGTTAAACTGTCAAACTACCACTGGAACCATCAAAACACCCTTCAAAACACCAATAACTTCCACTGCAGCCTGTTAAACTGTCAAACTACCACTGGAACCATCAAAACACCCTTCAAAACACCAATAACTTCCACTGCAGCCTGTTAAACTGTCAAACTACCACTGGAACCATCAAAACACCCTTCAAAACACCAATAACTTCCACTGCAGCCTGTTAAACTGTCAAACTACCACTGGAACCATCAAAACACCCTTCAAAACACCAATAACTTCCACTGCAGCCTGTTAAACTGTCAAACTACCACTGGAACCATCAAAACACCCTTCAAAACACCAATAACTTCCACTGCAGCCTGTTAAACTGTCAAACTACCACTGGAACCATCAAAACACCCTTCAAAACACCAATAACTTCCACTGCAGCCTGTTAAACTGTCAAACTACCACTGGAACCATCAAAACACCCTTCAAAACACCAATAACTTCCACTGCAGCCTGTTAAACTGTCAAACTACCACTGGAACCATCAAAACACCCTTCAAAACACCAATAACTTCCACTGCAGCCTGTTAAACTGTCAAACTACCACTGGAACCATCAAAACACCCTTCAAAACACCAATAACTTCCACTGCAGCCTGTTAAACTGTCAAACTACCACTGGAACCATCAAAACACCCTTCAAAACACCAATAACTTCCACTGCAGCCTGTTAAACTGTCAAACTACCACTGGAACCATCAAAACACCCTTCAAAACACCAATAACTTCCACTGCAGCCTGTTAAACTGTCAAACTACCACTGGAACCATCAAAACACCCTTCAAAACACCAATAACTTCCACTGCAGCCTGTTAAACTGTCAAACTATCACTGGAACCATCAAAACACCCTTCAAAACACCAATAACTTCCACTACACCGTATCAAACTCCACAAATTAAGACTGAAACCAGAAAAACACCCTTTAAAACACTAAAAACACCATCAAACACCCAAAAAAACACACTGGAAAACCATAAATACACCTTAATATTAACTAAACACCCTTAAAAAAACACAAAACACCAAAAACACCCCAAAACACCAAAACCTCACTCGAAAACCTTATTAAAACGATTCACGCCTTCAATAGAACCCTTTAAGTCATCCTAACCTGTTTTTAGCATCTGTGGGGGCGCCCTTAGCCAGCAGCTCCGCCACGGAATGCACACGCCCTCTCTCAGCAGCCAGGTGGAGGGGCGTGTCCTTGGCAGCGTTGAGGGAGGAGGGACAGGCGCCGTATTCCAGTAGAAGTTGTACAAAGGAGTGTCCGCAAATCCTAGCGGCGCAGTGTAAGGCAGTGTCTCCCAGCTCACTCTCGCTGGCTAGGGTGAAGGAAGAGGCTAATGTTTTTTTTTCTTTTTTTTCTTCTTTCATGCAGGAGAGAACACAGACAAGGCCAATAAAAAGATATATATAAAAAATTAGTCTTATTGAAATGCTGGTTCCCTAAAAGTCATGAGTTAGCCACAATGAAGGGACAAATGTGTTGACACCTCCCTCTTAAATGCAGTGAAGTGGTAGGAAGGTGGAGACACAGAAGCAGGCAGGGAGTTCCAGAGTGTGCCAGAGAATTGTGGTGAAGGATTGAGAGTACTGGTTAACTCTTGCATCAGGGAGGTGGACAGAATAGTGGTGAAGGATTGAGAGTACTGGTTAACTCTTGCATCAGGGAGGTGGACAGAATAGTG
Source organism: Portunus trituberculatus (assembly GCF_017591435.1). NCBI lineage: Eukaryota > Metazoa > Arthropoda > Malacostraca > Decapoda > Portunidae > Portunus > Portunus trituberculatus. The sequence continues at coordinate 3,501,981 of NC_059280.1, forward strand.
GTGAAGGATTGAGAGTACTGGTTAACTCTTGCATCAGGGAGGTGGACAGAATAGTGGTGAAGGATTGAGAGTACTGGTTAACTCTTGCATCAGGGAGGTGGACAGAATAGTGGTGAAGGATTGAGAGTACTGGTTAACTCTTGCATCAGGGAGGTGGACAGAATAGTGGTGAAGGATTGAGAGTACTGGTTAACTCTTGCATCAGGGAGGTGGACAGAATAGTGGTGAAGGATTGAGAGTACTGGTTAACTCTTGCATCAGGGAGGTGGACAGAATAGTGGTGAAGGATTGAGAGTACTGGTTAACTCTTGCATCAGGGAGGTGGACAGAATAGTGGTGAAGGATTGAGAGTACTGGTTAACTCTTGCATCAGGGAGGTGGACAGAATAGTGGTGAAGGATTGAGAGTACTGGTTAACTCTTGCATCAGGGAGGTGGACAGAATAGTGGTGAAGGATTGAGAGTACTGGTTAACTCTTGCATCAGGGAGGTGGACAGAATAGTGGTGAAGGATTGAGAGTACTGGTTAACTCTTGCATCAGGGAGGTGGACAGAATAGTGGTGAAGGATTGAGAGTACTGGTTAACTCTTGCATCAGGGAGGTGGACAGAATAGTGGTGAAGGATTGAGAGTACTGGTTAACTCTTGCATCAGGGAGGTGGACAGAATAGTGGTGAAGGATTGAGAGTACTGGTTAACTCTTGCATCAGGGAGGTGGACAGAATAGTGGTGAAGGATTGAGAGTACTGGTTAACTCTTGCATCAGGGAGGTGGACAGAATAGTGGTGAAGGATTGAGAGTACTGGTTAACTCTTGCATCAGGGAGGTGGACAGAATAGTGGTGAAGGATTGAGAGTACTGGTTAACTCTTGCATCAGGGAGGTGGACAGAATAGTGGTGAAGGATTGAGAGTACTGGTTAACTCTTGCATCAGGGAGGTGGACAGAATAGTGGTGAGAGGAAGAAGAAAGCCTTGTGCAGCGAGGGTGGGGAGGAGGAGGAGGAGGAGGGAGGCATGCAGTTAGCAAGTTAATAGAGCAGTTAGCATGAAAATAGCGATAAAAGATAGCAAGAGATGCAACATTGTGGTGAGAAAGAGGCTGAAGACAGTCAGTCAGAGGAGGGGAGTTGATGACACGAAAAGCTTTTGATTCCATCCTATCTAATAAAACTGTGTGACTGGAATCCCCACAAACATGCCAAGAGTACTCCACACAGGGGCGGATAAGGCCCTTGTACAGAGTTAGCAGTTGGAGGGCGAGAAAAACTGGCGGAGACACTCAGAACGCCTAACTTCATAGAAGCTGTTTTAGCAAGAGATGAGATGTGAAGTTTGCAGTTAAGATTATGAGTGAAGGACAGACCGAGGATATTCAGTGTGGAAGAGGGAGACAGTTGAAGAAGAGGGGATAGTTGTGTGGAAGGTTGTGTCCACTTGATAGATGGAGGAATTGAGTTTTGAGGCATTGAACACTATGTACTAAGTTTTCTCTGCACCAATCACAAATCTTAGAGAGATCAAAGGCAAGCGTTCTGTGGCGTCCTGAAGGGGTGGTCGTCTCTGAAAGGACGTGGAAAGATGTAGGGTGGTATCATCAGCGTAGGAGTGGATAGGGCAAGAAGTTTGGTTAAGAAGGTCATTAATGAATAATAGAAAGAGAGTGGGCGACAGGACAGAACACTGAGGAACACCACTATTAATAGATTTAGGAGAAGAACAGTGGCCGTCTACCACAGCAGCAATAGAGCGGTCGGAAAGGAAACATGAGATAAAGTTGCAGAGAGAAGGATAGAAGCCGTAGGAGGGCAGTTTTGAAATCCAAGCTTTATGCCAGACTCTATCAAAAGCTTTTGATATGTCTAACGCAACAGCAAAAGTTTCACCGAAATCTCTAAAAGAGGATGACCAAGACTCAGTAAGGAAAGCCAGAAGATCACCAGTAGAGCGACCTTGACGGAAGCCATACTGGCGATCAGACAGAAGATTGTGAAGTGACAGATGTTTGAGAATCTTCCTATTCAGGATAGATTAAAAACTTTAGACAAGCAAGAGATTAAAGCTATAGGACGGTAGTTTGAGGGGTTAGAACGGTCACCCTTTTAGGAACAGGCTGAATGTAGGCAAACTTCCAGCAGGAAGGAAAGGTAGAAGTCGATAGACAAAGTTGGAAGAGTTTGGCCAGGCAAGGTGCAGGCACGGAAGCACAGTTTTTGAGAACAATAGGAGGGACACGCCAGCCATCAGGTCCATAAGCCTGTGTGTGTGTGTGTGTGTGTGAGAGAGAGAGAGAGAGAGAGAGAGAGAGAGAGAGAGAGAGTTATGAGTGATTAAACAACAGGATATGAGATATTGTTGTACACACACACACACACACACTCTCTCTCTCTCTCTCTCTCTCTCTCTCTCCACCCTCCACCCTCTCTCTCTCTCTCATCCACCCTCCACCTCCTCACTCTTTCTCCCTCTCTCTCTCAGTTACCCTCCACCGGCGCGCCAAGGTGCAGGAACAGCTTGGCACAGTGGTAAGCTTGGTGGTAGAGGGCGAGGTGGAGCAGCGAGGCCTTCACCTGTCTGGGAGGCGCCTCGCTGGCCGCTGAGGTGTTCAGGGCCATGTCATACACCTTCCCCACCTCGATGTGTCCTGGGATACATGACACCACCTAGAGAGAGAGAGAGAGAGAGAGAGAGAGAGAGAGAGAGAGAGAGATTTAAGGTTAGGGAAAGAGAAAGTAAGAGAAAAACAGAGAGGTAAGATTTAGTGAAGAGAAAAGAGAATGAGAAAGATAGAAAGAAAATGAGAGAGAGAGAGAGAGAGAGAGAGAGAGAGAGAGAGAGAGAGAGAGAGAGAGAGATAGAGAGAATAAAATAATACTACTACTACTACTACTACTACTACTACTACTACTACTACTACTACAAATAATGATAATAATGAGTAGATAGATGAATATAGACAACCAAAAGATAAAACATAATAATAGTAATGATAATAGTAATAATAGTAATAATAGTAATAATAATGATAATGATAATAATAATAATAATAATAATAATAATAATAATAATAATAATAATAAGAAGAAGAAGAAAGAAGAAGAAGAAGAAGAAGAAGAAGAAGAAGAAGAAGACAAAAAAAGTAGAAGAATAAGAAAACAACAACAACAACAACAACAGCACTAAAAAAAAAACCTTACACTCTCTCTCTCTCTCTCTCTCTCTCTCTCTCTCTCTCTCTCTCTCTCTCTCTCTCACCATGCGCATATCGTCAGTCATCACGGCTCGCATTGCTGTGTTCAGTTTTTCCAGCTTCTCCTCAGCGGTGGGTGGTGGAGGCGCCGAAGACTGCAGGCGGCGGTTTCTGTACGGCTGGGAGAGAGAGAGAGAGAGAGAGAGAGAGAGAGAGAGAGAGAGAGAGAGAGAGAGAGAGAGAGAGATAAGAAAGGTTACAGTGATTTCCCAACCCTCCAAATGACAACAACTCTTACTACTACTACTACTACTACTACTACTACTACTACTACTACTACTACTACTACTACTACTACTACTTCACTATTACTATTACAACAACAACAACAACAACAACAACAACAACAACTACTACTACTACTACTACTACTACTACTACTACTACTACTACTACTACTACTACTACTAACTTACCATTGTTAATATGAAGAGAATGGACGAATTGCATGCAGAGAGAGAGAGAGAGAGAGAGAGAGAGAGAGAGGAAAATAAAGATAGAGAGATAGAGAGATAATAAATATTGGTTAATTATTCAAGACAAAGAGACAGACGGACAGACAGACAGACCCACCACCACCACCACCACTACCACAACTACTACTAATACTACTACTACTATCATCATCACATCCGCTTCTCCCCCGTCTCTCTCTCTCTCTCTCTCTCTCTCTCTCTCTCTCTCTCTCTTAATTATTTTTTTTTTTTATTTAAAGTTTCCATTATTTGCATTTAAAAGGACAAATTGGTGGTCACAAGAAGAGGAAGAGGAATATTTTTTAAAGGGCATCTGGGAGTGGTCACAAGAGGAGGAAGAGGAGTGATTTAGGTGTGCCATCTTTCAATTAATAATAATAATAATAAAACAATAACAATGGGTCTATTTTTATTTATTCCTGTTTGTTTTTGTGAATTACTGTTATTTGTAGATAGTATGATTAATTGTCTATAATTGTGTAAATAGTGAAGACTGGTAAGGTGGACAAAGACACACAGGATTAAAATAAATAAATAAATAAATAAATAAATAAATAAATAAGTAAATGAATATCTCGCAAATGTAACCAAATAGTAATTCTAAAGCTACATTAATAAAGATTTACTGATAGACGTTATTATTAAGTCTTATGAAAAAAAAATGCTGTAAATAAAGAAATGAAAAATGCATGCCCTAAGCTTGAAAATTTGGCGGGAAATCTCAGAAAGCTTAATTAAACGATTATTAATAGATCAAGAAACAAGAACGAGTAAGAATGTACAAAATAAAGTTAGATAATTAAAAAAATACTAGAAAATTTATATAATGTACATAAACAACCACCATTCACCATAAATATTGATTAGATATTATTTTCTTAAATTTTAGCAATAAGGCTGGACTCTATACCTTAAATAAAAATAGTATACATGAATTAACAAATAAAATCATGTATAAATATAGGCAGTGCACTAAATAGGCTTCTTTCAATGAGGTTCTTTTAAAACAATATACTAGTTGGCATCTATCGGCGCTTCAAACTGTACACGCTGAAGAAAATACAAATAAAAGGATGATGAATAAAAAATACCATGATATAAACAGCAAAAAATAATAAAAAGTAAAATATAGGCCTAGTTAGTCATAGAAAGTGTAAATTAACAGAAATAATAGTTTTGAAGAAGAGGCGGGAAGAATCTCTCGTATTCTCGCGGAATGTCGCAAATCACGAGACATTTCCTGCCGAACCAGTACAAAACGAAAAAAAAGAAGGAAAACACAGGAAAAGTGGAAAATAAAATACAAAAAGCATCAAACAGGAAAAAAAATAACATAAGATAGACGTTAAAGAATATGGCGGGAGGAGTCTCGCGGAATCTCGCAAACTACGAGAAGCCTTACAAAAAAATAAATAAAAACAAAATTAGCCGCATAGAAACACAAAAAAGGCGGGAAACAAAGTAAAATAAATATAAAATTACTTAAATGAGCAAAATTCAACATCAAATAGCAAAAATTTAGCGATACTCTGGATTTGAAGATAAGGCAGCAAAAATCTCGCTCAATCTCGCGGAATCCCGAAAAATACGAGACCACAAAGAGAACAAAAATGAAAAGCAACACACAAAAACACCAAAAGAGAAGGAAATAAAGCAAAAAGAGAATAAAATGACACAAAAACACCCAAATCCACCTTTGAAAATATGGCGGGAGGAATCTCGTTTAGTCTCGCCGAATCTCGCAAACTCCGAGACGCCATATTGCCCCATTTTCCTTAGTGTAGAGTGCTGTGTGATGCTTATTTTCGGCCATTTCCTCGCTATTTCCCCTCCTTAGCCCCTCAGCTCGGCGCGGGAATTAAAGAGAAGGGGCGTGAGGGTAAGTATGGATAAAGGCGGCCATTATTATCCAGCCGTTCTCTCTTTTTTAACGTGAAAATGGGAAGTGGTTTAAAGGGAAGCCCCAATATGGCTACCCAAATAAAGGCTCATCGGTATGTCATAATTATCGCCATTTTTCTCAGTCATCCTTCGAGTCTCGGGGATTCTGGGGGCTGATCCTGAATCCTTAGCCCCTTAACCACCACTAGGGCACCATGAGTTAAGGGGCTAATGGCGATTAATGGGAGAAAATTGACCTTTTGTAAGATTGTTTAGGTGAAAAATGTTTGTATTTTTTGGGGGTGTAAACATTATATTTATTTTTCTATTAATGGGTGAATGGAAGGTAATGGGGGCGTGGTGAGGGTGCGTGGGCGTGCAATGGGGCGGTATGGGTTAATGGGTGTAGGGAAAGCTGCGTATTAGCCCACAAATATATAAATAATAGGTGAAATATGAAATGGTCCTAAATTTCTTGTTATTATTTATTTTAATGGGTTTCTAATGGGTGTGTGAGTAATGGGAGGGTTTAAAACGATAACATGCATATTTCTAATAGGTTGTAATGGGTAAAACAAAATTAGGAACCCTGTGGATCGCATTAAAACCATTATCTTTGATTGTAATGGGTTTGAATGGGTGTGTGAGTAATGGGAGGCTGTGGAGTAATACTTGGCCTTACTTTAATGGTTAGTAATGTGTTAGGTTAGGCTAGAAAGGGTAAAAAGGCATTAAAACCCATATCTTCAATTTTAATGGGTGTTTTGCTAATGGAAGGCTGTGAAAGACCTTAGTTTAATGGGTAGTTATAGGTTAGGATAGGCTAGAAATCTTAATAAGGACTTTAAAACCCTTATTCTTAATTCTAATGGGTGTAAAATAATGTTTAAGTTTATTTCAATAAGTTAAAACAGATATCTTCAATTCTAATGGGTAATAATGGGTGTATAGTCAATAAAATAGCTTCAAATAATACTAGAGTTCATTCTAATGGGTTTTAATGGGTTAGATTAAACTAGGAAAGCATAAAAACCACACTAGCACCATTATCTTCAATATTAATGGGTGTTTAGCTAATGGGAGAGGTTGAAACAGTAATACCCTTAATTCTAATGGGATTTTAATGGGTTAGGATGCAATGGGAAGGGTTGAAATAGTTAAAATGGTGTTATTCCACGTGTTCTTCCTTCTAATGGATGATAAGGGGTGTATTGTCCATTAGAAGCTTTGAAATGTAGATAGGTAAGATTTTAATGGTGTGTGTGGGGGGGGGGTTTAATGGTGTGTAATTTTAATGGTGTGTGTGTGTGGTGTGTGTGTGTGTACGATTTTAATGGTGTGTGTGTGTGCGTGTGTGTGTGTGTTTTAAATTGACAACTGTAACCTAAACGTAACCTTACTGTTCCTAACCTAACCTGACCTAACCTAACTGTTTCAAATTTCTACCGTTCCTAACTTCAACTAACCGCTCTTAACTTAACCTAACATTAATTGCCCTTAACCAAATAACTCCTAACTTTCTAATTTTTGCCCTTCCTAACTGTACCAAATCACTCCCAACCTAACCAAACTGTTTCTAATTTCTATCCTTCCTAACCAGATCGCTCCTAACCTGACTGTTTCTTATTTTTTTACCCTTCCTAACCTAAGCAAATGTAATCTTTTGTATATCCTTCCTAACTTAACCAGATCACTCCTAACTTGACTGTGTCTTATTTTTTTTACCCTTCCTAACCTAAGCAAATGTAATCTTTCGTATATCCTTCCTAACCTAACCAGATCACTCCTAACCTGACTGTTTCTTATTTTTTTTTTACCCTTCCTAACCTCCGTAATTTTTGTATATCCTTCCTAACCAGATCACTCCTAACCTGACTGTTTCTTATTTTTACCCTTCCTAACCTAAGCCCTTTTGTATATCCTTCCTAACCTTGAGCAGACGTAATCCTTCCTAACCTAAGCAAATGTAATATCCTTCCTAACCTAACCAGATCACTCCTAACCTGACTGTTTCTTATTTTTTACCCTTCCTAACCTAAGCAAACGTAATCTTTTGTATATCCTTCCTAACCTAACCAGATCACTCCTAACCTGACTGTTTCTTATCTTTTGTAATGTAGCCACTCCTAACTTAACCTAACCTTACCAAATTGTTCCTAACTTTATCTAAATTTTTTAAACTTTTACCTTCCTAACCTAAACAAGCCTTACTGTGTGTTTTAACCTAACCTAATGAAATTGCTCCTAACCTAGTTGTTTCTAAGTTTTACCGTTCCTAACCTAACCAATTTGCTGGTAATCTTACCCAACCTACCCCAGTCCTAACCCAACCCAACCCAAAAGCTCCTAACTGAATTGTATCTGATCTCACCTAACTTTCTAATCTTACCGCCCCTAACCTAGCCACCTCCCTAACTGTTTCTGATTTTACCGCCCCTAACTTAGCCACCTTCCTAACTGTTTCTAATCTTACCGCCCCTGATTTAACCACCTCCCTAACTGTTTCTAATCTCACCTAGCTGTTTCTAATCTTATCATCCCTAACCTAACCACCTCCCTAACTGTTTCTGATTTTACCGCCCCTAATTTAACCACCTCGTAACTGTTATCTCACCTAACTGTTCCTAATCTTACCGCCCCTAACCTAACCACACTGCTAACTGTTTCTAATCTCATCTAAAATATCCTAACTGTTCCTAACCTAACCATTCCTAATTCTAACCTAACCTGCCCCTAACCTAACCTAATCGTTCCTAACTGCCCCCTAACCTACTCAGATGGTGTTGTCATCCATAGAAGTGATAGGAGGTTAGTTTAGGTAAAGTTAGGTTAGGACAGACCATTCCTAACTGTCTCTAACTGCTTCTAACTGTTCCTAACTGTCCCTAACTGCTCCTAACCCACACACAGATGGCATGGTTGTTCTTAGAAGTGATGGAAGGTTAGGTTTGGTTAGGACAGAACATTCCTAACTGCCTCTAACTGCTCCTAACCCCCACAGATGGCGTCGTCGTCCATAGAGGAGATAGGAGGTTAGGTTAGGTTAAGACACCATTCCTAACTGCTCCTAACCCCCCCAGATGGCGTCGTCGTCCATAGAGGAGATAGGAGGTTAGGTTAGGTTAAGACACCATTCCTAACTGCTCCTAACCCCCCCCCAGATGGCGTTGTTGTTCATAGAGGTGATAGGAGGTTAGGTTAGGTTAAGACACCATTCCTAACTGCTCCTAAACCCCCCCAGATAGCGTCGTCGTCCATAGAGGTGATGGGAGGTTAGGTTAGGTTAAGACACCATTCCTAACTGCTCCTAACTCCCCCACAGATGGTGTCGTCGTCCATAGAGGAGATAGGAGGTTAGGTTAGGTTAAGACACCATTCCTAACTGCTCCTAACCCCCACCAGATGGCGTCGTCGTCCATAGAGGAGATAGGAAGTTAGGTTAGGTTAAGACACCATTCCTAACTGCTCCTAACCCCCCACGATGGCGTCGTCGTCCATAGAGGAGATAGGAGGTTAGGTTAGGTTAAGACACCATTCCTAACTGCTCCTAACCCCCCCAAGATGGCGTCGTTGTCCATAGAGGAGATAGGAGGTTAGGTTAGGTTAAGACACCATTCCTAACTGCTCCTAACCCCCCCCACAGATGGTGTCGTCGTCCATAGAGGAGATAGGAGGTTAGGTTAGGTTAAGACACCATTCCTAACTGCTCCTAACCCCCACAGATGGCGTCGTCGTCCATATAGGAGATAGGAGGTTAGGTTAGGTTAAGACACCATTCCTAACTGCTCCTAACCCCCACAGAACTATTCCTAACTGCCCATAACTGGTCCTAACTGCTCCTAACCCCCCCCCAGATGGCGTCGTCGTCCATAGAGGAGATAGGAGGTTAGGTTAGGTTAAGACACCATTCCTAACTGCTCCTAAACCCCCCCAGATAGCGTCGTCGTCCATAGAGGTGATGGGAGGTTAGGTTAGGTTAAGACACCATTCCTAACTGCTCCTAACTCCCCCACAGATGGTGTCGTCCATATAGAGAGATAGGAGGTTAGGTTAGGTTAAGACACCATTCCTAACTGCTCCTAACCCCCACCAGATGGCGTCGTCGTCCATAGAGGAGATAGGAAGTTAGGTTAGGTTAAGACACCATTCCTAACTGCTCCTAACCCCCCACGATGGCGTCGTCGTCCATAGAGGAGATAGGAGGTTAGGTTGGTTAAGACACCATTCCTAACTGCTCCTAACCCCCCCAAGATGGCGTCGTTGTCCATAGAGGAGATAGGAGGTTAGGTTAGGTTAAGACACCATTCCTAACTGCTCCTAACCCCCACAGATGGTGCGTCGTCCATAGAGGAGATAGGAGGTTAGGTTAGGTTAAGACACCATTCCTAACTGCTCCTAACCCCACAGATGGCGTCGTCCCATATAGGAGATAGGAGGTTAGGTTGGGTTAAGACACCATTCCTAACTGCTCCTAACCCCACAGAACTATTCTAACTGCCCATAACTGGTCCTAACTGCTCTAACCCCCCAGATAGCGTCGTTGTCCATAGAGGAGATAGGAGGTTAGGTTGGGTTAAGACACCATTCTAACTGCTCCTAACCCCCACAGAACTATTCCTAACTGCCCATAACTGGTCCTAACTGCTCCTAACCACCCCCAGATAGCGTCGTCGTCCATAGAGGAGATAGGAGGTTAGGTTAGGTTAAGAGAGACCATTCCTAACTGCTCCTAACCACCCCCACAGATGGCGTCGTCGTCCATAGAGGAGATAGGAGGTTAGGTTAGGTTAAGAGAAACCATTCCTAACTGCTCCTAACCCCCACAGAACTATTCCTAACTGCCCATAACTGATCCTAACTGCTCCTAACCCCCCCCCAGATAGCGTCGTCGTCCATAGAGGAGATAGGAGGTTAGGTTAGGTTAAGACACCATTCCTAACTGCTCCTAACCCCCCCCACAGATGGCGTCGTCGTCCATAGAGGAGATAGGAGGTTAGGTTAGGTTAAGACACCATTCCTAACTGCTCCTAACCCCCACAGATGGCGTCGTCGTCCATAGAGGTGATAGGAGGTTAGGTTAGGTTAAGGGTTAAGAGACACCATTCCTAACTGCTCTTAACTCCCCCCAGATGGCGTCGTCGTCCATAGAGGAGATAGGAGGTTAGGTTAGGTTAAGACACCATTCCTAACTGCTCCTAACCCCCACAGATGGTGTCGTCGTCCATAGAGGAGATAGGAGGTTAGGTTAGGTTAGGTTAGGTTAAGACACCATTCCTAACTGCTCCTAACCCCCCCAGATGGCGTCGTCGTCCATAGAGGAGATAGGAAGTTAGGTTAGGTTAAGAGAGACCATTCCTAACTGCTCCTAACCCCCACAGAACTATTCCTAACTGCCCATAACTGGTCCTAACTGCTCCTAACCCCCCAGATAGCGTCGTCGTCCATAGAGGAGATAGGAGGTTAGGTTAGGTTAAGACACCATTCCTAACTGCTCCTAACCCCCCCAGATGGCGTCGTCGTCCATAGAGGAGATAGGAGGTTAGGTTAGGTTAAGACACCATTCCTAACTGCTCCTAACCCCCACAGAACTATTCCTAACTGCCCATAACTGGTCCTAACTGCTCCTAACCCCCCCAGATAGCGTCGTCGTCCATAGAGGAGATAGGAGGTTAGGTTAGGTTAAGACACCATTCCTAACTGCTCCTAACCCCCCCCCAGATGGCGTCGTCGTCCATAGAGGTGATGGGAGGTTAGGTTAGGTTAAGACACCATTCCTAACTGCTCCTAACCCCCCCCACAGATGGCGTCGTCGTCCATAGAGGTGATAGGAGGTTAGGTTAGGTTAAGAGAGACCATTCCTAACTGCTCCTAACCCCCATAGAGGAGATAGGTTAGGTTAAGTTAAGAGAGACCATTCCTAACTGCTCCTAACCCCCACAGATGGCGTCGTCGTCCATAGAGGTGATGGGAGTGGGGGGCGGGGAGGTGAAGGTGATGCTGATGGACGACTCTGTGGGTGAGGACGGGGAGATGGATGAGGAACTGCACACTATCATCACTGCATCCGCTGACGATAATGGTGAGATGGTGACGTCTGTAGAGGCCCAGCCAGCGCCCACTGATGAGGTGAGGGTAGTAGTAGTAGTAGTAGTAGTAGTAGTTTTTTTTTTTTTATTATTTTTGTTTGTGTTATTTTGTGGTGGTGGAGGTGGTGGTGGTGGTGAAGGGAAGGAGAGAAGAGGTTGAGAAGGATAGTAGTTGTAGGAAGGTGAAGGGAAGTGGATAGTTGGAGGAAAATTGTAGTAGTGGTGGTAGTAGTAGTAGTAGTAGTAGTAGTAGTAGTAGTAGTGTGAATGAGTTAGTATTGATGATGATGATAATAGTAATGTTACCTTCACTGATAGAAGATATGTAATTAGTTACATTACCATTATGATGTGTGAGAGAGAGAGAGAGAGAGAGAGAGAGAGAGAGAGAGAGAGAGAGAGAGAGAGAGAAAAATCTAATTTAACTTAACCTAACCTAACCTGCAAATGTTAAATAAGTAAAGAAACACACACACACACACACACACACACACACACACACACACACACACACACACACACACACACACACACACCTGTAACCACCCCTAAGCTCAGCCTGCCCCCCACAGCTACTGGACATGGACGGGGAGTTCACCACTTTGGAGGGGATGGAGCCCCCGCCAGGCACCATCATCTTCTCCCCCCAGGACTTACTGCGGCCCTCAAAACCTTCACAGCGTGGCCGGGGACGTCCCGCGCTGCGCCCCGGCCTGACCTCCATAAAGCTGGAGCCCCGCGCCCCGCCCACCTACGGCCCATCGGGGGACTTGGAGGTGCCGGTGTCCTGTGAGGTGTGTGGGAAGGTGATGATGACGGGGAAGACTCTGGTGCAGCACATGGCCATCCACTCCGACCTGAAGCCCTTCCAGTGTCCACATTGCCCCAAGTCGTTCGCCCGAAAGGTGCACCTGCAGGGCCACCTGGTGGTGCACGGCATAGAGAAGCAGTTTGAGTGTCCCATCTGCCACCAGCGGTTCAGCCGGCAGGACTGCGTCAAGGTGCACATGCGCCTCCACGACAAGAGCAAGTGTGTGTTCTGCGACGTGTGCCACAAGGCCTTCCTCACCGTGGGCGCCCTCAACATCCATCTGCGCATCCACCGTGGGGAGAAGCCCTTCAAGTGCCACCTGTGCTCCAAGTGCTTCACGCAGAAGAACCACCTCATCACACACATCAAGCGCCACACCAAGGTCACCGACGAGCACTTCACCAAGAAGCTTGGGCCGCGCATGTTCAAGTGTGAGCACTGCCCCCGCTCCTTCATCAGGCTCAGCGACTACGAGCGCCATGTGCAGTGGAACCACGGGGCAGTGGCCGAGGGCAGCATTGTGGACAAGCTGCCCACTGTGGCCAACCTGCTGGACGGGGAGCTCAAGCAGACCGGCCTCACCCCACAGGTATTCAAGGCCCCCAAGGACGCCCTCAACAGCAAGCCCCGCGTGCGCCGCCCCAAGAAGGTGATGTGCACCACCTCCACCCAGACCGACGAGGACGGCGGCCGCATCATTGTGCCACGCCAGTACCAGGTGTCTGCCGGCACCCAGGTGTCCGCACCCCCCACCCCCCGCCATGACGAGGACATGTATGAGAACGACATCTTCGACGAGGGCATGGACCGCAACTACAGCTCCGATGAGGACGAGGACGGCGCCCGGCCCACCGACGGCACCGACCCCCTTGAGCAGAAGGTGTTCTCCCTCCCAGCCACCGGCGAGATGGCCTCCGACCCCATCCAGGATGCAGCCTTTGATGCCATCGTGCAGGGCCGGGGCGCCCCACGACCCGGGGACCACGCCACCGACACTGCCGCCACCACCGCCACCGCTGCCACAGACAAGCACTCAGAGTTCCTGCAGGAGGTGGTGAACTCCATGGTGCGTCAGGCCGTGCCACACAGCCCCCCACCACAACCACCGCCACAGCCTGCTGAGGCCAAGCTGGCGGCGCAGGAGTCTGCCACGGAGCTGCCTGAGGTGCGGTCAGTGCCCGGTGTGGGACGGGCAGTGTCCAGCACTGCACCGCCGCCGGTGGTGGTGCGAGGGGGGGGCAGCAGCGGCGGTAAGGAGGGGGTGGTGAAGGTGAAGAAGGAGCCGGTGGGAGTGCTGCCCATCACACTCATCAACCCACCCAAGCGAGGGCGGGGCCGGGGCCGGGGCCGAGGCCGGGGCAGGAAGTGGAGTCCCTATGGGCTGTCTGGGGCTGCGGAGCTGCGCGCCATCCGCATGAACATGAGGCGCAGCATTCTCAGTGCAGAGGAGGAGCGTGCCGACCAGAGGGAGGAGGAGGAGCGAGAGGAGGAGGCGACGGCAGCGGCAGTAGCAGCAGCGGCAGCGGTGGTGGAGGTGGAGAGTGGGTTGGAGGGTAGCGTGGTGGAGGAGGTGGAGACGGAGGGGCGGGGGAAGCGTCTGGCCAAGAACAAGCAGCACGGCAAAGACTTTGTCTGCAACATGAAGAACTGCGAGACATGCTGCCCCCCTGCCAAGCCCCGCCCCACCCAACCCACCCCCACCACAACTGTCAAGGTTAAGGTCAAGGTGCAGGACAAGGCCGACGGGGCCAAGAAGGTGGTACCCCGCCCTGCCCCTGCCTCGCAGGCCCCGACGGTGTCTGCTAGCCAGGCGGACAGTGTGCACGGCCTGCTGAGCCTGGCGCAGGCCGCCCCACTGCTCAGGACCGTCAAGGTGGAGCAGCCTCGCCTCGAGGAGCCCAAGATGAAAGTGGGCAATCGTGTCGGCTCCTACCCGGTTGACATCACCGCCAACCCATCACCACCACCAAGACCCTGCCCAGCAGTGGTGGTAGTGGTGGTGCTGGCGGTGGCAGTAGCGGTGTGGTGCGGCGCGAGGACTACTTTGTGACGAGTAGCAGCGGAGAGTCTGTGGTGTCTCCGCCGGTGGAGCTGATGTCGTTCTGCATCCCCACCTACTCCTGCAAGCTGTGCTCCAGAGAGTTCCGCTTTGAGGGCAAACTGCACCGACACATTGAGAGTGTGCACCAAAACAAGGCCATCTTCTCCCCGGACGTCAAGCCGGGCCGGGGCTCCAGCAAGGTGGTGGGGCCGCCCGGCACCATCTTGCCAGTCTCCCACTCCATCACGCCCTCTGCCGCAGAGCAGGAGAACCCGGAGATTGCCGCGCTGCGCTCAGAGTGGGACGACGATGAGGACGATGATGCAGAGACACGCGGTGGCCCTGTGGCAGTGGCGGCGGCGACGGTGTCCATGGGCGGCCCTGGGGGAGCCATGGCCATCGTGACGCGGGACATTGCGCCGGTGAGCAGCACAGTGACGGACGCTTACAGTGGCGGCGTCAAGGTCAACATGAACAAGCTGGCCGGCCTGCTGCCTCACATGGGCAAGGTGCCAGACACTGACAGCTATGAGGCTAGTCGGGTGAAGCAGGAGGCCATGCTGAGCAGCAGCAGTAGTATGGTGGTGGCGGGTGGCGGCGGCGGCGGCCGTGAGGTGACAGAGACGATTACGGCAGACACGTTGGACATGAAGTGCCGGCGGCTGCTGGAGAAGCTGTTTGACCACGCTCTGCTGTTGCAGTGCGGGCTGCTGGAGGAGCACGTGTCGGTGGTGCTGGGGCGGGTGCTGCAGCACTACGGGGTGAAGATGATCGAGGACTATGGCCAGGGCCAGTACGAGGTGCTCAAGTACAACCTGTGGCGCCTCATTGAGTGGAAGGTGACCATGGAGCAGATGGAGGAGTTCTACTCGGAGGGAAAGAGTGTGGAGGAGATGATGGACGACATCATGCACGACCACGTCCCCCTCGTCTCTCACCACTACGTGCCCCGCGACCAGGCTGCAGACCCCGGCCCACCCCCCGCCCCTGCCCAGCCCCAGGCCCCGCCGCCGCCGCCGCAGCAGGTTGAGGCGGTGGAGGTGTCTGAGGGGCAGGTGGTGCTGCAGCATGTGGCTGGCATGCTGGGGGGGCAGATCAACCTGCCTGAGGGGGTGACGCAGGTGGTGCTGTCCCAGGACGTGTCGCCGGACCTGCTGCAGGGCGCCCACATTGTGACCATCGACCCCACCACGGGCCAGGTCATCTCCCAGGTCACGGCTGACCAGGTGATCCTGGCCGACGCCATCGGGGACGAGCTGGAGCAGCAGGTGTCAGCGCTGGACGGCGGCAGCGTGGTGGTCAGTCAGGGCCAGCTGGGCCAGGTGAGCCAGGGCACCATCGTGGTCACCCACCCCTCCGCCGTGCCCCTCCAGGCTGGCCAGGTGCTGGTGCAGGACTCCTCCGGCCAGCAGGTGGTCAAGATGGAGGCTGTCACCACCACTGCCCCACGCTGATCCCCCCTCCCCCCCCGAACCAACCCTGTACAAAACCACGTTGGAAAAGACTTTTTTCTTATTAGTACCTCTAAGTCTTCTATACATATATAAATACTATATATAAAGATACTATACATAGAGACACACCACTCTCACTAATACAACTACACCAACAACTGCTGCCGCCGCCGCCGCAGCATCTTGTCACGTCATCCACCACGAGTGACGCTAAACATCCACCCTCTGTCTGTCTGTCTGTCTGTACGTGTGTGTGTGAGAGAGAGTGAGTGAGTGAGTGAGAATATGTGTGTGTGTGTGTGTCTTCATTACAGAACACACCGCCACCGCCACCACCACCACCACCACCACCACCACAGTCTCCGTAGTGAGTGCCTTCCTCCACCACACAGCTGGGGCGGAGGGAAGGAGGTATAGTGGAGGAAACTTCTCTCCGCCTTGTCCTTCCCTCCTGGCCCTCCATCTCTCCCCACACTCCCTTTCTCTCCTCCTTCCCTTCTCTCTCCATTTCCTCCCTTTATCTTCTCTCCTTCTCTTTCTCTCCATTTGTCCTATCCTTTTCTTCTCTCCCTTTTCTCCACCTCATCCCTTTTCCTCTCCTTTCTCTCCTCTCCCTCTCTTTTCTCCACCTCCCTTACTCTCTCTCTCTCTCTCTTCTCTTCCAAAGCTAAGTCATTCCTTCCTTCATTAATATATCGAGTGAATTATTATTATTATTTACTATTATTATTGTTATTTTTATCATTATTATCATCATTTTCTTGTGTACATATTTTTTGTCGTCAGTTTGTGTGTGTGTGTAAATTTTGTGTATTTTTTCTACGTCTAGCATTGTCATTCCCTCGGTGTGTGTGTGTGTGTATGTGTGTCTGTCTGTGTGTGTGTGTGTGTGTGTGTGTGTGTGTGTGTGTGTGTGTGTGTGTGTGATAGAAGTATGCTTACATGACTATTTATATGAAAAGAATAAATAAATAAAGATGATTACATATTTAGTGTTTTTATGTATCTTTCAGACACACACACATACACAGACATACACACACACGGACACACACACACACAATGAATTACAGGGAGATTAATGGTGGAAATTCTTTAAAACATATCAAAACTTGGAATAAAATTAAATATACAAAATATGAAATGGAAATAAAAAAAAAAAAAAAATGAAAAATAAATTAAATGAAAAATATACCGATTTTTTTTTTTTCTATTTTTATGCAAGACAAAAATAATAGACCTACTTGCCAGCCAGTTCCCTGAAAGATTAAATAAAGAGTTTTGTTATGAGAGAGACTGAACACTGCCTCCCTGTGCCTCAAAACACCACAAACATTACATTTACTACAACAAACACAAGATAAGGCCCACTTGTTAGCCAGTTCCCTGAAAGACTAGGAGAGTTAGCCACAATAAAGGTACAAATGTGTTGAAACCTAGCTCTTAATCCTTCAAATGGCAACTTTCTTATGGCAATGTTCAAGAATTGCCATGTAGGAAGTGTGAATTTTTCTATTTTTTTCATCATATTCCTTTTTAAAAACATATTCACCCATTATGTATTAAAAGAAGTGAAGTGGTAGGAAGGTGGAGACACAGAAGCAGGCAGGGAGTTCCAGAGTGTGCCAGAGAAAGGTGTGAAGGATTGAGAGTACTGGTTAACTCTTGCATCAGGGAGGTGGACAGAATAGTGGTGAAGGATTGAGAGTACTGGTTAACTCTTGCATCAGGGAGGTGGACAGAATAGTGGTGAAGGATTGAGAGTACTGGTTAACTCTTGCATCAGGGAGGTGGACAGAATAGTGGTGAAGGATTGAGAGTACTGGTTAACTCTTGCATCAGGGAGGTGGACAGAATAGTGGTGAAGGATTGAGAGTACTGGTTAACTCTTGCATCAGGGAGGTGGACAGAATAGTGGTGAAGGATTGAGAGTACTGGTTAACTCTTGCATCAGGGAGGTGGACAGAATAGTGGTGAAGGATTGAGAGTACTGGTTAACTCTTGCATCAGGGAGGTGGACAGAATAGTGGTGAAGGATTGAGAGTACTGGTTAACTCTTGCATCAGGGAGGTGGACAGAATAGTGGTGAGAGGAAGAAGAAAGCCTTGTGCAGCGAGGGTGGGGGAGGAGGGAGGAGGGGAGGCATGCAGTTAGGAATGTTAATAGAGCAGTTAGCATGAAAATAGCGATAAAAGATAGCAAGAGATGCAACATTGTGGTGAGAAAGAGGCTGAAGACAGTCAGTCAGAGGAGGGGAGTTGATGACACGAAAAGCTTTTGATTCCACCCTATCTAATAAAACTGTGTGACTGGAACCCCCCCAAACATGCCAAGAGTACTCCACACAGGGGCGGATCAGGCCCTTGTACAGAGTTAGCTGTTGGAGGGGCGGAAAAACTAGCGGAGACACTGCAGAACGCCCAACTACTACTACTACTACTACTACTACTACACAATACTTAACATATATATAAAAATTAACACATTTATTCATTTTATTTGATTTTTCCCAATACAGAAATTAGAGTTTTTTCTTGATACATTTATCATTTTGCTTTGTCTCTCTCTCTCTTATTCTTTCTTGCTTTCTTTCTTCTATTTCTTTTTCTTTTTTTCAATTTTCTTATTTAATTTTCCTTCTTTTCCTTCCCTTCTTTCTGATTATCATTATTATCTCTCTCTCTCTCTGTCTGTAATTAATTGACACTTTTAGGATATTGTAAGTAAATTGTCACACTTTCTCTCTCTCTCTCTCTAAACATGCATTAATTAAAGATTCTCTCTCTCTCTTTTACACACACACACACACACACACACACACACACACACACATTTGGCCCCTTTGACGACTCTCTCTCTCTCTCTCTCACATTATTGCAATTTTCTCATATTTTCAAATTTTTGGGATTTTCTTTGCGTAAATGAAAAAAGACAATTACTGCTTATATATATTCTCTCTCTCTCTCTCTCTCACACAAACAAACACACACACACACACACACACAAAACAAACCAAACAACTTAATCCTGCTCCATTTCCTCCTCCTCCTCTTCTTCTTCCTCCTCCTCTTCCTCCTCCTCCTCCTCCTCCTCCTCCTCCTCTTCCTCCACCTCTTCCTCTTCCTCTTTCTCCCTACCACCACCACCACTACCACCACCACCACTACCACCATCACCACTATCCTCTTCATTACAGAGTGGTGGCGTCACACAAGGCGGGGATATCAAAACCTCGGAATTTGCTGGAGGATTTAAACTGATCTTCAAATCGTCAAGTTCCCTTTGGAGGATGTCATAACGCCTCTGTAGCTCCCTCTCGCGGTCCGTCTGTCTGGCCACGTCCTCCGAGATGGTGGCCAGGCGGCGAGGAATGGCCACGGTTTCCATCTGCTTGAGAAACGCGAAGGTGGAATGCTCAAGGACAGCCGTTTCAACCTGGCTCACTGAATCTTGCAGACTGGCAGAGAGTGATGCTGCTCGGGCCTGGAGGGAGGGAGAGAGAGAGAGGGTGAGAGGGAGGGAGGGAGGGAAGGAGAGAGAGAGGTGTGCATCAATGAATGTGTGAGAGAGAGAGGTAGTGTGTTTTGAGAGGGAAAGAGAGAGAGAAAGGGAGGGAAGGAGGGAGGGAGGGAGTGTGTGTGTGTGTGTACAAGACAGAAATGGTTGACTAGTGCCTCATTCTGCCTCACTCACTACAGGAACAGTGCAGGAATCAACACAACCCTCCACAAGACACAAAATAAAACACACACAAACACACGCACACAATAGAGTTTCCCGCAAAGATGTGTTGAGACGTGGAACAGTTTGAGTGAGGAAGTGGTGTCACCAACGAGTGTGCAGAGCTTCAAACAAAAATTGGATAAGTGTAGATATGGAGACGGGGCCACACCAGCGTGAAGCCCAGGCCCTGGAAAACTACAACTAGGTAAACACACACACACACACACACACACACACACACAGGAATATTGGATTAGCATTTCACTACATGGACAAAGAAATGATGAAGAAATTGCTAAGTACTATAATAAGACCCAGATTGGAATATGCAGGAGTAGTGTGGACCCCTCATAAAAAGAAACACATAAGGAAGCTGGAGAGACTACAAAAAATGGCTACAAGAATGGTTCCAGAATTTGAAGGGATGACATATGAGGAGAGACTAAAGGCTATGGATCTACCAACCCTGGAACAGAGAAGAGAGAGAGAGAGAGAGGGATCTGATACAAGCTTATAAATTGATCAACGGAATGGACCAAGTGGATAATGAGAAACTGATCCTGAGAGAAGAATATGACAGGTAAACACACACACACACACACACACCTGGTACCCTCCCATAAGAATCTTGAGTTTTTTCTCCAGTTTGGCAGCAATCTTGGCCTGCTTCGCCATGTGCTGTCTGTTCTGCTCCAGCCTCTTCTCCAGCGACTCAATGCGGTCCTTCTTGGAGGCCAGAGAGGCGCGGGTGTACTTGGACTGGCTCGGCAGAAACAGCACCTGCGCCAGACACTCTTCCCACACCTGCACACACACAGAAGGAAGGCTGTATTGAGTGTATTAAGGTGTTAGTGTGTGTGTGGCATTTTCAGGTGTGTACGAACTTTTAGACACACACACACACACACACACACACACACACACACACACACACACACACCTGAGAATAAGCATCAAGGGTAAGATCTCCATGTCCCATTCCCTGCTTCACCACCCCCATCTCCTCCTTCAGCAGTGTCTTGGCTGCCTCCAGCTCCTCCTCCTCATAGAGCCTGTAGGGGTGGCGTTCCAAGTAGTCCCTGTGCATGGCCTCTGCTGCGATGTTGCCTGCAGACGGGAGGGGGTGAGGTGAGGGGAGGAGAGGTGAGTAGAGGGAAGAAGAAGAGAGGATTTTTTGACAGTTTTGGCATAGATAATGAGATACAGGTTTAGATAGATAGATAGATAGGGAGATAGAGATAGAGAGAGAATCAAAACACAGCAAAAAACCCTCAAAACACACACAAAAAAACCCAAAAAACATACAAAAAAAAAACCCAAAACACTCAAAACATACCAAAAACCCCCAAAACACTCAAAACACCTAAAACCCCCAAAACACTCAAAACACACCAAAAATCCCCCAAAACACTCAAACCACACCAAAAACCTCCAAAACACACCAATACACTCCCAAAACACCCAAAAACTCTATCAAAACACACCAAAACATCCCAAAACACACAAAACTCTCTCAAAACACCCCAAAAACACCAAAACACAGCAAAACCCCCAAAACCACCCCCAGATATACCCTTCCTAGTGGAGTGTGGCATAGGTGTGTGTAGAGCATCATAGTGTAACATCAGCACCATCTCCCTCTTGATAAGCTCCTCTGCCTTCTGTTGGTCCGAGAGGTGGGCGTCAGCATGCATCGGACGCAGCACTGAAGCGTTCACCTCCTGCGGTCTGGGAAGGTTCCTCTGGACTGCCTGGGATCGCCGCTTCATCTCCGCCTCCCTCTGTGCCTGTGCCTCCGCCTGGGCTCTGTTAAATTAGGTTAGGTTAGAGAGAGAGAGAGAGAAAGGTTAATGGTATGAGAAATAGGTGAAATAGTTCGATTGGCTGAAAAAAGAAAAATTGATGAAAAATGTGATTTCGGCCTTTCTCTCTTGGGTTAGGTTAGAGATAGAGATAGAGATAGAGAGAGAGAGAGAGAGAGAGAGATATCCAACCCTGTACAATACAACTAGGTATATACACTCATCCAAACACCAGTGATATATAAGTGAATTCTTCAAGATACACCCAAACATGATCTTTTAAAACCCAGACAGAAAAAAACACTATACAAACACTCCAAACACACACACACACACACACACAATTTTCAGAGAGACATATAATTTGCTAAGGAATATTGGATTAGCATTTCACTACATGGACAAAGAAATGATGAAGAAATTGCTAAGTACTATAATAAGACCCAGATTGGAATATGCAGGAGTAGTGTGGACCCCTCATAAAAAGAAACACATAAGGAAGTTGGAGAGACTACACAAAATGGCTACAAGAATGGTTCCAGAATTTGAAGGGATGACATATGAGGAGAGACTAAAGGCTATGGATCTACCAACCCTGGAACAGAGAAGAGAGAGAGAGAGAGAGAGGGATCTGATACAAGTTTATAAATTGATCAACGGAATGGACCAAGTGGATAATGAGAAACTGATCCTGAGAGAAGAATATGACACTAGAAGCACAAGATTGCATAGTAAAAAGCTGAGGAAGGGAAGATGTCTGAGAGATGTTAAAAAATAGAGTTTCCCGCAAAGATGTGTTGAGACGTGGCCACACCAGCCACACCAGCCATGGAAAACTACAACTAGGTAAACACACACTCCAGCCCTCTACAATACAACTAGTTAAATCCAAACACCCACCTCGCATCCACATCCGCTTGATCTTCCACCGCACCACCAGCATCACTCTCCTCCACCACCCCACTCTCCTCTTCATCTGGCACAACAATCTCAAAATCATTCTTGGGCGCCGGAAGACCTTTGAGGCCAGCCTGGAGTGCGTCCCTCACCCCCCGCTGGTACACCCTAAGGGCCTGTTTATCCTCTATGGGCACTAGGGCTGTCTCTTCGTTAATACTCAGCTTATCCCTTATCGGAGTAGCCCCTGGGGTCGCCGTGGGGCCGGGAACACGTGGGGTGAGAGCCTGGGGTGTTGCCTGGGGTGTATACGCTTGTGGGGTGCGAAAAGGTGTACCTAGAATCGTATTAGGGGTCTGGACGCTTCCCTTGTTTGGCTCAATGCCGCTAAAATCCTGTACGTTTAAGGGGGTGTTTGCTCCCCCCTTCAAAGGTGTGTCTACGTGCGTCAGGGCCATTATATCATGTGCCCCCTGCATTACTCGGTCCATGTCTGCAGGGGTGCGTGGAGTGCGTAGAGCCTGTCCTGGGGTAACGGTGTATTCGCCAAGTAGCGCCTGCGATGCCGAGCCACCACCACCGCCGCCCACCTCCTCGGCCAGCTCTCGTGCCGCCTCTGACGCCTTGCCGAGCTTTACAACCTGTTTGGTTAGGTTAGGTTAATGTAAATAATTGTGTTTTTCTATTATTTGAAGTGTTTTTTTTTTGTGTGTTTTATATGTGTTTGGGTGTTTTGAGTGTGTTTTAAATGTGTCTGGTGTGTTGAAGTGTGTTTGTCTGTTTCTGGGGTGTTTTAAGTGTGTTTGGAAGTTTGGAGTGCATTTTAAGTGTGTTTGTGTGTGTTTTTAAGTGTGTTTGGGATGTTGAAGTGTGTTTTGAGTGTGTTTGGGGTGTTAAAGTGTGTTTGTGTGTGTTTTAAGTGTGTTTGGAGTGTTCTGGTGTGTTAGTGTCTGTGTTTTGGGTGTTTTAAGTATGTTTGTGTGTGTTTTTTGGGTGTTTTAAGAGTTTTTGGGTGTTTTACCATGTTTGTGTGTGTTTTGGTGTTTTATGTGTGTTTGGGGTGTTTTAGTGTTTGTTTTTTTGGGTGTTTTAAGTGTGTTTGAGTGTGTTTTTTGGGTGTTTTAAGTGTTTGTGTGTGTTTTAAGAGTGTTTGGGGTGTTTTAGTGTTTTTTTGGGTGTTTTAAGTGTGTTGGTGTGTGTTTTTGGGTGTTTTAAGTGTTTGGGGTGTTGAAATGTGTTTTAAGTGTGTTTGGGAGTTGAAGTGTGTTTGTGTGTTTTTGGGTGTTTGGGGTGTTGAAATGTGTTTTAAGTGTGTTTGGGGTGTTGAAGTGTGTTTTTAATCCTGTTTTAAGCATGTTTGTGTGTTTTTTGTGGCATTTTTGTGTGTTTTGCAGTGTTTTTTTTTATAATTCACAAACAAACAAAACAAACACAAAACACACACCTGGTATACCTCATTCCATTCTAAGTGCGTTTTTTTTTACATAATTCACAAACAAACACAAAACAAACACAAAACACAAAACAAACACACACCTGGTATTGCTAATTCCATTTTAAGGATGTTTGGACGTCTTTTTGTGGTGTTTTTTTATTTAATTCACAAACAAACACAAGACAAACACACACTTGCTACATTTCGTCACATTTTACGCATGTTTTTTTTTTTTTTTTTTTTTTTTACATTACAAGGGCACTGGCCAAGGGCAAACAAAGTGTTGGAAAAAAAAATCCGCTGGTTGCCAGGCCCTGTTAAGAGGAAGTAGAAAGAGAAAAAACAAAAAAATCTAAAAGGAGGGTCCAGTTAACGTAAGAGGTGTCTTGACACTCCTCTTTTGAAAGAGTTTAAGTCATAGGCAGGTGGAAATACAGACACAGGTAGAGAGTTCCAGAGTTTACCAGTGTAGGGAATGAAGGAGTGAAGATACTGGTTAACTCTTGCATTAGGAAGATGGACAGAATGTTTGGATGTTTTATTGTGGCATTTTAGTGTGTTTTGTGGTGTTTTTCTTTATTTAATTCACAAACAAACACAACTGCTGCATCTCGTCCTGTTCTAAGCGTGTTTTTTTTTTGAGGTGTTTTAGTGTATTTTGTGGTGTTTTGTGTGTTTTGTGGTGTTTTTCTTTACATAATTCACAAACAAACAAAATAAACAGAACTGGTGCATCTCAACCTGTTCTCAGCGTGTTGGGTGTTTTTTGAGGCATTTTTGTGTGTTTTGTGGTGTTTATATAATTTGCAAATAAACACAAAAAAAAAAAAAAAAAAAAAAAACACACAAACAAACGCAAACATCCCAAATATACAAAAGACTTAAAAAACCCAAACATACTTAAAACACCAAAAAACAATCAAAACAAACACACACACAAAAAAAACACAGAAAAAACACTTAAAACACCAAAAACAAACAAAACAAACACACACACATCCAAAAAACACTTAAAACACCAAAACAAACACACACATATCCAAAAAACTTAAAACACCAAAAAACACCACCAAAAAACAAAACAAAAAAAAAACACACACACATACCAAAATCACACAAAAAACAAACAAAACACATTGAAAAAACACATAAAACACCCAAAAACACCCAAAAACACATACCTGGTGCAGCTCATCCTCGGAGATCTGCGGGAGGGACAAAACGAGCTTGCTGCGTTTAGTTCTGGCTGACGCATCTCCACCATTTTCAAACACACTTGACGGAACACCCTGGTCCTTTCTCTCCTTCAATTTCTGCCTATCTTTTTTTCTCTCTCTTTCCTCTCGCTCGGAACGCATCTCCCCGTCGAGGTGCTGCTGTCGTAAACGTTTGAAATTCGGCTGCGTGGGCTCGTAACTTTCAAGCGAGGTGTCGTAAAATCCCTGTGCTGGAACCTTCTCAAACGGGATTTCTTCATTATAGTCAACACCCTTTCGTTTTTTGCGTTTTTGTGGCAAGTCAATCCCAGCAGCACAAAGCTCTCGCCGTTTTTGTAATGCTGCCAAGCGTCGAGCCTCCTCCAGCTGCTTCTCACGGGCCTGGTGGTGGTGGTGGTTGTGGTTAGGTTAGGTTAGGTTAGGTGTGTGTGTGTTATGTGGTGTTTCATTAAGTTAAGTTGTGTGGTGTGGTGTGGTGTTTCAATACGTTTGTTTAAGTTAGGTGGTGTGGTTTGGTTTGTGTGTGTGTGTGTGGTGTTTCATTAAGTTTGTTTAGGTTAGGTGGTGTGGTGTGGTGTGTGTGGTGTGGTGTTTCAACACGTTTGTTTAAGTTAGGTGGTGTGGTTTGGTTTGTGTGTGTGTGTGTGTGTGTGTGGTGTTTCATTAAGTTTGTTTAGGTTAGGTGGTGTGGTGTGGTGTGGTGTGGTGTTTCAATACGTTTGTTTAGGTTAGGTGGTTTGGTTTGTGTGTGTGTGTGGTGTTTCATTAAGTTTGTTTAGGTTAGGTGGTGTGGTGTGGTGTGGTGTGGTGTGGTGTTTCAATACGTTTGTTTAAGTTAGGTGGTGTGGTTTGGTTTGTGTGTGTGTGGTGTGGTGTTTCATTAAGTTTGTTTAGGTTAGGTGGTGTGGTGTTTCAATACGTTTGTTTAAGTTAGGTGGTGTGGTTTGGTTTGTGTGTGTGTGGTGTGGTGTTTCATTAAGTTAGGTGGTGTGGTGTGGTGTGGTGGTCACTAAACACAACAAGTCTGAAGGGACACAAACAGGTGACAGGTGACAGGTGACAAGAAAGGTCTATATAGAAATCAAGGAAATGAGGAAGATTATGACACCCTTGGATGTGACTAAGGCTCAGGGACTGGATGGGGTGTCAAGCTGGATACTGAGGGAATGTCATGACCACCTGGCAGAGATATTACAGAACATCATACAAGGAACACACACACACACACACACACACACACACACACACACACACAAGATGGAAGAAAACAATCAACCAGTAAGCCATATTGATAGAATTTTCAGAGAGACATATAATTTGCTAAGGAATATTGGATTAGCATTTCACTACATGGACAAAGAAATGATGAAGAAATTGCTAAGTACTATAATAAGACCCAGATTGGAATATGCAGGAGTAGTGTGGACCCCTCATAAAAAGAAACACATAAGGAAATTGGAGAGACTACAAAAAATGGCTACAAGAATGGTTCCAGAACTTGAAGGGATGACATATGAGGAGAGACTAAAGACTATGGATCTACCAACCCTGGAACAGAGAAGAGAGAGAGAGAGAGAGGGGATCTGATACAAGCTTATAAATTGATCAACGGAATGGACCAAGTGGATAATGAGAAACTGATCCTGAGAGAAGAATATGACACTAGAAGCACAAGATCGCATAGTAAGAAGCTGAGGAAGGGAAGATGTCTGAGAGATGTTAAAAAATAGAGTTTCCCGCAAAGATGTGTTGAGACTTGGAACAGTTTGAGTGAGGAAGTGGCGTCACCAACGAGTGTGCAGAGCTTGACAGAAAAATTGGATAAGTGTAGATATGGAGACGGGCCACACCAGCGTGAACTACAACTAGGTAACTACACACACACACACACACACACACACACACACACACAGCGCACCTTTCTCTTAGCCTTCTTTCCCTGTGTGTTGGCAAGACGTGCGCGCCTCGGACAGCATCTCCAGCTCGTCCTCATCCATGTCCTTAGGGTCAGGACGTGCTGGCTTTGTCTCGGGGTTGGGGTCAATCTCACCTGGCTTCAGTTTACGAGGGTCATCCACCTGGTCCTCCTCCTCCCCCTTCTGTGCCTGGTCCCTGTGGTGGTGATGGTGGTGGTGGTGGTGGTGGTGGTGGAAAAATAAAAGAATAGAATAAACACATAAATATAAGGAAAAAAAGAAAAGAAAACACACACACACACACACACACACACATTCAAACACACATTAAAACAACAAAAAAAGGAAAAAAAAAAAAAAAAAAAACATCCACACATATCTCAAACAAACAAACAAACAAACACACACACACATCTAAAACACATCCAAACACCCCCAAAACACTCAAAAACACCTAAAACACCCAAAATCACCCCCAAATCACCCAAAACACAGCCCAAACAGTCCCTCTAGACACTCACAGCAAATACTCATATCTCTCAAGGCACTGGGCGGCGGTGAGTCCGATGATGGGACACTCACACACACACACAACTATCTAAAACACCCTGAAACACACCTAAAACACCCAAAAAACACCTAAAACATCCCCCAAACATCAAAAACACCCCCAAAACACATCCAAAACACCTAAAACACCCCAAACCCCCCCAAAAAACACCTCAAAACACCTAAACACACCCAAACACACCTCAAAACACCTAAACACACCAAAACACCTAAAACACACCCAAACACCTCAAAAACACCCCAAAATACCTAAAAACACACCCAAACACCTCAAAAACACCTAAAGCACCTCCAAAACACCTAAAACACACCCAAAAACACCTAAAACACCCCAAAACACACCCAAACACCCCAAAATACCCAAAAAACACCCCCAAATCACCCCAAACAGGCCCTCTAGACACTCACAGCAAATACTCATATCTCTCAAGGCACTGGGCGGCGGTGCGTCCGATAATGGGAGCAATGGTGCGCCACTGTGTCGGCATCAGCTTGGCCAGGTGTAGCAGCTTCTCGTCCTCCTCACGGCTCCACTCGGTCTTCTTAATGCTCGGGTCCAGCCACTCAAACCAGCGAGCCTTACACTGCTTGGCCGACTTGCGGTGGAGCAGTGACGCGATTCTTGACCACTGGTTCTTGCCATATTTCATCACCGCTGCCTTCAGTATCTCATCCTGGGGAGGAAGGTTAGGTTAGGTGAGGTTAGGAGAGGTTTAGTATGAGGTTAGGTTAATTTTGATTGGGTCTGGTTAAGTTAGGTTAGGCACAACACGAATTAAAATAGGGTTAGGTTAGGTTAGGTGAGGTTAGGAGAGATTTTATATGAGGCTAGGTTAGGTTAGGTTAGGTTAGGAGAGGTTTAGTATGAGGTTAGGTTAATTTTGATATATCCAATCTGGTTAGGTGAGGTTAGACACGGCACAAATTAAAATAGGGTTAGGTTAGGTTAGGTGAGGTTAGGAGAGATTTTATATGAGGCTAGGTTAGGTTAGGTGAGGTTAGGAGAGATTTTATATGAGGCTAGGTTAGGTTAGGTTAGGTTAGGAGAGGTTTAGTATGAGGTTAGGTTAATTTTGATTGGGTCTGGTTAAGTTAGGTTAGGCACAACACAGATTAAAATAGGGTTTGCTTAGATTAGGTTAGGTTAGGAGAGATTTTATATGAGGCTACGTTAGGTTAGGTTAGGTTAGGAGAGGTTTAGTATGAGGTTAGGTTAATTTTTATGTGTCCAATCTGGTTAGGTGAGGTTAGACACGACAGATTAAAATAGGGTTAGGTTAGGTTAGGAGAGGTTAATATGAGGTTAGGCTTAATTTAACTGGGTTTAGTTTAATGAGGTTAGGTTAGATCCAGTCTGGTTAGGTTAGGTTAGGCACAACACGAATTAAAATAGAGTTAGGTTAGGTTAGGTGAGGTTAGGAGAGATTTAATATGAGGTTAGGATTAATTTGATTGGGTTTGGTTTAATGAGGTTGTAATGGATGCAGTCTGGTTAGGTGAGGTTAGCTTAGGTTAGGTTAGGTTAGGTTTGGCAAGGCACAATATGAGGTTAGGTTAGGTTGGTGTGTTAATAAGGGAGTTTGGTTAGCTTGATTACACCTCTCTCTCTCTCTCTCTCTCTCTCTCTCTCTCTCTCTCTCTCTCTCTCAACTGTTTAATCTTTTTTTCTTTCTCTTCTTCTCTCTCTTTTAGTTTATTTCTTTCTTCTTCCTTTATTTTCATTTTCTTTTTCTCCCTCTTCACTATTTAATCATTCTTTTTCTCTTTCTCTTCCTTCCTTCTCTTTCTTCCTTGTTTCATTGTTCATTTCTTCATTCTCTCTTTACTATTTCATCTCTCTCTCTCTCTCTCTCTCTCTCTCTCTCTCTTTATTTGCTCCTTTTCCCTCTCTCCTTATTCGTCTTCATATTTTCTCTCTCTTCTAATTTGTTCTCTCTCTCTCTCTCTTTCTCCTTATTCGTTTCCATATTCTCTTTCTATCATTTATTCTTTATTTCTCTTCCTTCATTCGTTATTTTTTATTTTTCTATTATTTCTTCTCTCTCTAAAATTGTAAAAAAAAAAAAATAAAAAATAAATAAATAAAAATCTCGTGTCCTTAAGAGTTGAAGAATCACAAGAACATTACACCAATTTGACCCTTAGAAGCAACACCAGCAGCAACACAATGGCAACCCACCCCCACCAATCACCCATCAAGCTACCCACGACCTTAAACACACAAACAATAAGGTAAAAAATAAAATAACACTAAAAACGTCAACATATTCATTTCCCTCCCGCTGCCTTCCCTTGACACACCAGGACACCCGCCATATTTAACCCCATTTTTCCCTTATTTCCCGCCATTCCTCACCTCTGTATTGCGCCACACGCCTCCTTTGATCATTACTCGAGGCATCTTGGCGGTTGTTGGGGCTCACTTCACGATATTAAAGGAGAAATTAGCAAAAATGTGAGAACTTTTCGAGGTTCTATTGCCTCCCTCGCCGCTGGTTTGTTTACGGTATGGCGGCTCGACAAGAGAGGGTTGCCTTGCGTATTTTCATTTTTCTATTTTATTTTTCTATTTTTCGTTATTTTATCTTTTATTTTTTGTTATGTTTTGATTTTTTATATTTTTCTTCTTCTTTTTATTTATATTTAACGTGTTTATATTTTGGTTTTATGTGTTCTTGTTCATGTCTATATTTTACTTATTTTCATTTATTTGGGTAGATGTAAGAGCTGTTTCGCAGTGATGTCTTATTTACTATATTTTACTCTTAATTCCGTTGCATTTTCTCTTTTCTTTGTCTTACTTTGTCATATCATATACCTGAAATCTCTCTCTCTCTCTCTCTCTCTCTCTCTCTCTCTCTCTCTCTGGTTCTCAAGAGCGATTTAACCTGTTAGCAATGGAGTAATCTTGTTAATCTATCTCTAGAACCCTAAGTCTCAATATTTGATAGTAATAGCAGACATAGACGATAAAGAAGAACATGATCAAAAGATTAAAAGCAGTAGAAATGTGGCCCATGCTATGAATGCTGGGAATCCCTTGGACTGCGCGGGTCACTAGTGAAGTATTGAGAAGAGCAGGATATGGAGATGACACTGGTGAAGAGTACCAGGAGGAGAGAGAGACATTTTGTGGGCCATATACTGAGAGGACACGGGCTGGGGAGAGATGCTTGTTGGGGACAGAAGGAACCAGAGCTAGGACAACAGAGGGTATATGAGGACACGGGCTGGGGGCTTGTTGGGGACAGAAGGAACCAGAGCTAGGACAACAGAGGGTATATGAGGACACGGGCTGGGGGCTTGTTGGGGACAGAAGGAACCAGAGCTAGGACAACAGAGGGTATATGAGGACATGGCTGGGAGGGCTTGTTGGGGACAGAAGGAACCAGAGCTAGGACAACAGAGGGTATATGAGGACATGGCTGGGGAGAGAAAGCTTGTTGGGGACCGTAGAAGGAACCAGAGCTAGGACAACAGAGGGTATATGAGGACATGGCTGGGGAGAGAAAGCTTGTTGGGGACAGAAGGAACCAGAGCTAGGACAACAGAGGGTATATGAGGACATGGCTGGGGAGAGAAAGCTTGTTGGGGACCGTAGAAGGAACCAGAGCTAGGACGACAGAGGGTATATGAGGACATGGCTGGGGAGAGAAAGCTTGTTGGGGACAGAAGGAACCAGCGCGAGAGGAAGACAGAGGGTTAAGTTTATGGACACACTGCAGGAACAGGTCGGTGAGGGCAGGACAACTGTGGAGCGGGTTAGATTGGCTGAAAACAGAGGAGGTTGGCGTTCCATAGAATCAAAGTGTTAGCAGCCTTTGGACCGTGGCGAAGTTCTCAACACGCAGCACACGCAACCAATATCGAGCTGGAATAGTGGTGGTGGTGGTAGTAGTAGTAGTAGTAGTAGTAGTAGGTAAGAGAGGAAGAGGAGGAATAATATAAAAATGCGAGTTTTGTTTGTGATTAGACCATTTTATTGACATTAGGAAGGGTCTATGGAGGGCAGAAGGTTAATGGCCACAGTCTTCACTATTTTAACCCCTTCAGTACTGGGACACATTTTTACCTTGAGTTTTGTGTACCATTAGACCATTTTATTGACATTAGGAAGGGTGTATGGAGGTCAGAAGATTAATGGCCACAGTCTTCACTATTTTAACCCCTTCAGTACTGGGACACATTTTTACCTTGAGATTTGTGTACCATTAGACCATTTTATTGACATTAGGAAGGGTCTATGGAGGGCAGAAGATTAATGGCCACAGTCTTCACTATTTTAACCCCTTCAGTACTGGGACACATTTTTACCTTGAGTTTTGTGTACCATTAGACCATTTTATTGGCATTAGGAAGGGTCTATGGAGGGCAGAAGATTAATGGCCACAGTCTTCACTATTTTAACCCCTTCAGTACTGGGACACATATTTACCTTGAGATTTGTGTACCATTAGACCATTTTATTGACATTAGGAAGGGTCTATGGAGGGCAGAAGATTAATGGCCACAGTCTTCACCATTTTAATCCCCCACATGAGTTTGTGAAGCTGTACAAAATCACCAAATAGTCACCAGAATGAATAGGGAAACTCGTCATGCTACTGAAGAGATTAAAAGACTCTAGTTTCAATCAAGTTTTTTTTTTTTTTTTTTTTTTTTTTACATAGCATTCAAATCAAAATACTTAAAAATAGTTTACTACTGACCTGTTAGTATACTATTGTCCACCACACAGGAGCCTCTTCATAGCAGGTCAAGGGACACCAAAGTAGTAGTAGTAGTAGTAGTAGTAGTAGTAGTAGTGGTGGTGGTGGTGGTGGTAGTAGTAGTAGTAGTAGTAGTAGTGGTGGTAGCATTAGTAGTAGTAGTAGTAGTGGTAGTGGTAGTAGTGGTAATAGTTGTGGTAGTGGTAGTAGTAGTAGTAGTAGTAGTAGTAGTGGTGGTGGTAGTAGTAGTAGTAGTAGTAGTGGTGGTAGTAGTAGTAGTAGTAGTAGTAGTAACTTGTAGTGCTGAATTTGCCTCGAGGATTTAATGCGGTAGTCAGAACAGGGCGCCATCTCCTCGCCTGGTAGACCTGGAATAGTAGAAGTAGCAGTAATGGTAGTAGTAGTAGTCAGTAGTAGTAGCAGTAGTAGTAGTAGTGGTAGTAGTAGTAGTGGTAGTGACGTTGGTGGTGGCAATAACAATTTTAGTAGTAATGGTGGTCGTGCTGACACACACACACACACACACACACACACATTTAGCAAACCCTCGCCACACCAGCACACGTCTCACAAATGCTTCAAACCACTCCACATAGTCTTCCTAACACTGGTAATATTTGGGCATCGCAGAGCTGAAAAGGAACTGAACTTGACACGATCTGCTTCAGTCTTGTAAAAGTGACACAAAAAGCCAAGCATTGAAAGGGCACACTGAAGCAAACACTGTCATTCACCACAGTTTGACCGCCGCCGCCATCTCCTCTTCTTCCATTTCTCCTAATTCCTTACTTCTCCTCCTAACTATACTGCAGATAACGCAATAACAGCAACAACAACGATAAAAACAGATGCAAGAATGCACATCTGCAGAAAGAAAACGTGCAAAGGGGACCAGCAAGCAAAGATCAGCTAGGCTCATACACCTCACACACACACACACACACACACACACACACACGAACACTCATGACACACACACTTGTCTACCAACTGCCGAGCTTATCTGTGCACACAGGAGGCCAGTATCGAGCTGGTTACACTTGTGAACGATGCTAAGGATGATGGATTGATTGATTGATATTTATTGTTGAATCAATAAATAATTACAACAAAGGAGGAGGATGGGCCTTGCCACCCCCACCCACCCCATGGGCAAGGACTGGATACTGACGAGGAGACACACTGTGGGGGGGGGGCGGTGTCGCTTTGATGACGTCACTCACACACACAAACACTTCTCACACCGTTACGTCATTACCGCCGGTGAAAAGTTGACCCATTCTGACCTTGCAGGCTTAAAAACACTTCACTGCCTTCACCTATGTCCGCCATTGTCTTGTTTTGAGCTGATAAAACAATAATAAGACAAGGTGGCTGTTAGCCTCCCCCGGCCACTACCCCCACACCCGGCTCGGCCGCTGGTTGAAGTAGTTTTTCCTATCTTTTGCTGGTTCCATTACTCGGTGTCTGTATTGTGTTTTAGGGTTTGTATGAATGTTTGGTTGGCTTTGAAGTGTGTCCCGCGCCTGTGTGCGGTAAACAAGTGGCGCTTAGCGGTGTCTTGTGGGGTAAATAAGAGCCGCCATTACGGTCAAAATTTCCACTTCGCCATTTATGACTTTTTTATTTCAGGCTATAACTGGGCCTGTATGGTATCAGAGAATCGCCTGTGCTCTTGTAAGTGTGAAATCAACCCATTGAGTCAAATATGCGGACTTTGAAATGGTGTTTAGTCCTGATAAACGAAAACTTTATATTTCTTATTTTGTTTGTTTACGTGTTTGGTTGACGGTCTGGCTCGCTGTGGACTGTCTTAAAAGATAGCTCACACTCTGTAGAGTGTGATGAAATACTCGCCGAGTGAAAATGGTGAGATTTCTCAAGAGTTTTTAATGAGTTAAGATTTTGATGCTTGTTTTATACATAAATGTGTTTCATTGGTTCACTTCTGGCTGTAGCGAA
>NC_059280.1:3546207-3548707 GCF_017591435.1 Portunus trituberculatus
CTCTCTCTCTCTCTCTCTCTCTCTCTCTCTCTCTCTAAAACAGGAACAGGAGAGAAAATGAAGGAGGAAGAAGGAGATAGAGAAACCAGGCTGTTCTCCTCCTCCTCCTCCTCCTCCTCCTCTTCCTTCTCCTCCTTCCTGCCTTCCCGCACTCTTCTTGAAACGAAAGAGAGGGAGGAGGAAATAGAAGAAGAAGAAGAAGAGGAGAAGCAAAAGGAAACACACACGAAGATGAAAGAGAAAGAAGAAGAAGAAGAAGAAGAAGAGGAGATAGAAAAACACTTGGAGAGGAAGGAAGAAGAGGAAGAGAGAGAAAAGAACAAAGAAGAGAAGAAGAAGAAGAAAAGAAGGAGGAAGGAGAAGAAGAGGAAAAATCACACAAACACCACAAAAATGAGACGAAAACAAATACAAAACACACATTAATAGCAGCAGGAGGAGCAGGAGCAGGAGCAGCAGTCGTCACAGCAGGAGGAGGAGGAGGAGGAGAAGGAGGAGGCGTGAACGAACAAGAGAAGAATGGGTGGAAGGTGAACTGTACCCCCCCAGCGATAGAGCAGTTCCCAGGGGCTTCCTATCCCCAGACGCGAGGAAGAAGGGAGGGCTGATTATTCACATCATAATCACAATCTACATGTTTTTAGGAATCGCTATTGTTTGTGATGAATATTTCGTACCTTCGCTTGAGATGATTTGTGATGGTAAGTATACAGGTGTGTGTGTGTGTGTGTGTGTGTGGGGTGTTGCAGGGTTTTTAAAAGGTGTTTTTTTTTTTTTGTGTTTTTGGTGGTTTTTGGTGTTTTTGGTGTTTTGGTGTTTTTGGTGTTTTTGTGTTTTTGGTGTTTTTTTGTGTTTTTTGAGTGTTTTTTGAGTGATTTTTGGTTTACAGAGAGAGAGAGAGAGAGAGAGAGAGGGGGGGGTCTACCCTCTTAATCATATCACCTCCTACACACACGCACGCACGCGCACACACACGCACACACACACACACACACACACACACACACACACACACACACACACACACACACACACACACCCACGCGATGACACACACCCACGCGATGACACACACACACACACACACACACACACACCACGCGATGACACACACACACACACACACACACACACACACACACACACGCACACGCTGGAACCACAGTGTCTCTCTGGAACGCTGCCAAACACACACACACACACACACACACACACACACACACACACACACACACAGACAGATAAAGACAGACTCAATCCACCCTCTCTCTCTCTCTCTCTGTGTGTGTGTGTGTGTGTGTGTGTGTGTGTGTGTGTGTGTGTGTGTGTGTGTGTGTGTGTGTGAACTGACACTACCACTATTACTACTACTACTACTACTACTACTACTACTATAACAACAACAACAACTACTACTACTACTACTACTACTACTACACACTAACACCACTGATGAAAGACAGCAATAATAATAGTAGTAGTAGTAGTAGTAATAGTAGTAGTAGTAGTAGTAGTAGTAGTCAACTTAATACTCCTTCAATAATTTATCACTAAACTCATTAAACTGTAAGGTAATCGAATATCTCTCTCTCTCTCTCTCTCTCTCTCTCTCTCTCTCTCTCTCTCTCCTAGCCCTGAGCCTGGCAGAGGACGTGGCAGGGGCGACATTCATGGCAGCTGGTTCCTCTGCCCCCGAACTGGCCACCTCTGTCATCGCTGTCTTCGTTGCAAAGGTAAGGTCAAAATTTTCCTCCTCCCTGTGTTAGAGCTAGTTACTCTGGTCTTCAAGGGTGTTTTAAAGGTTTGACAGGGTTTTTACAGGGTTTTGAAGGGTGTAGTGTGTGTATTTAGGATTTTTCGAGGGTGTAGTGGAAGTTATTGGGTGTTTTCAAGGGTGTAGTGGAAGTTATTGGTGTTTTCAAGGGTGTAGTGGAAGTTATTGGTGTTTTCAAGGGTGTAGTGGAAGTTATTGGGGTTTTCAAGGGTGTAGTGGAAGTTATTGTGTTTTCAAGGGTGTAGTGGTGTTATTGGTGTGTTTCAAGGGTGTAGTGGAAGTTATTGGTGTTTTCAAGGGTGTAGTGGAAGTTATTGGTGTTTTCAAGGGTGTAGTGGAAGTTATTGGGTGTTTTCAAGGGTGTAGTGGAAGTTATGTTTTCAAGGGTGTAGTTTATTGGTGTTTTCAAGGGTGTAGTGGAAGTTATTGGTGTTTTCAAGGGTGTAGTGGAAGTTATTGGTGTTTTCAAGGGTGTAGTGGAATTGTTTTTGAAGGGTGTAGTGGAAGTTATTGGTGTTTTCAAGGGTGTAGTGGAAGTTATTGGTGTTTTCAAGGGTGTAGTGGAAGTTAGTGGTGTTTTGAAGGGTGTAGTGGAAGTTATTGGTGTTTTCAAGGGTGTAGTGGAAGTTATTGGTGTTTTCAAGTGTTTTCAAGGGTGTAGTGGAAGTTATTGGGTGTTTTCAAGGGTGTAGTGGAAGTTATTGGTGTTTTCAAGGGTGTAGTGGA
>NC_059280.1:3573707-3578707 GCF_017591435.1 Portunus trituberculatus
GAAAATAAAAAAAATATAAAATAAAAATGAAAAAACATGAAAATAATAAAATGAAAAAAATGAAAATAAAAAAAATAAAAATGAAAAAAAAATAAAATGAAAATAAAAAATGAAAATAAATAAAAATAAATGAAAATAAAAACGAAAATAAAAAGAATAAAAATGAAAACAAAAAGTCAAAATGAAAATTAAAAAATGAAAAAATAAAAATGAATATAAAACAAAATAATAATGAAAAAAATGAAAAAATAAAAAAATTAAAATGAAAATAAAATGAAAATAAAAACAAAAACGTGAAAATGAAAACATAAAAATGAAAATGAAAAAATAAAATAAAATGATAAAAGAAAGTCAAAATGAAAAAAAATAAATAAAAAGTAAAAAGTTAGAAAAGAAAAACCGAAATGAAAAAAAATTCTAAATGAAAAAAAGTTAAAATAAGAAAAAATTAAAACAAAGAAAAATGCAAATAAAAAAAGTCAAAATGAAAAAAAAGTTAAAAAAAAAAATCGAAATGAAAAAATCGAAATGAAAAAAAAATCAATGACAAAAAAATCGAAATAAAAAAAAAAATCGAAATGAAAAAAAAATGAAATGAAAAAAAAAAATCTAAATAATAAGAAAAATAAGAAAAAATAAATAAGAAAAAATAAATAAATAAAAATGAAACAAAAGGTCAAAATGAAACAAACCCCCTCTTGAACACACCGTAGTGACACCCTCAGGCCCCCTAGAGCAGTGCCGCCTCCTACACATAACAAAAATGAAAAAAAAAGAAAAAGAAAAAAAAAGTCAAAATGAAGAAAAGACCCTAAAACACCCTAAAAACACCATAAAAACACATTAAAACACCCTAAAAACACATTAAAACACATTAAAACACCCTAAAAACACCATAAAAAACATTATAACAGCCTAAAAACACATTAAAACACCCTAAAACATCCTGAAACACCTTAAAACACCATAAAGCACATTAAAACACCTTAAAACACCCTTAAACATCCTAAAACACCCTAAAACACCCTTAAACATCCTGAAACACCTTAAAACACCATAAAACACATTAAACACCCTAAAAACACCTTAAAACACCCTAAAACACCCCAAAACTCCCCTCAGTCATTCTTTTAGGGCGAAAACAAAGGATACAAATCATAATGAAGAAAAAAACACATCAAAACAGGCCTAAAACACCCTAAAACACATTAAAACACCCTAAAACATACTGGCACACCCTCAAAACACCCCAAACAGCTCCCCATTCACTCTTTTGGGGCGAAAACAAGAAAATAAGCAAAAAATGAACAATAACATCAAAACAAACCTCAAAACATCCCAAAACACCCCAAAACACCCCAAACACACCCAAATAATCCTAAACACCCCAAAATACCTCATAACACCCCAAAACACCCCAAACACCTAAAACACACCCAAATAACCCTAAACACCTCAAACACCCAAAACACCCCAAAACACCTAAAACACTAAAACACCTAAAACACCCAAAACACATAAAAAACAAAAACACCTCAAAACACCCCAAAACACCCAAAAAACACCGAAAAACACCGCTAAACACCCAAAAAACACAAAAACACCCAAAAACACCCACAAACACCCAAAAAACACATAAAACACACCACAAAACGCAGCCTAAACACACACCACAGTTCTAGAGCGGATCCACTTCCCAAGGATCGAGATTAAGCTTCGGTATGGACAGGGAGGAGCAAGGGAGGCGAGGGTTACCAGTAGCGTAGACCCTCAGCGGCCACCTTTGCACGGAGAAGAGCTCAGGTACGTTGTCACACAGTAGTCTGGCCAGCGACGATTTGTGTATCTCTGCCAGTTGGTCTGAGAGAGAGAGTGTGGAGAGGTGAGAGGCGCTAGGGAGGGACAGCTAGGTCAGTTTGAGTGGGGTTAGGTAAGAGTGGTGTGGAAAGACAGTGGGTTTGTGGGTTATTGGGTGTGTTTTAAGGTGGTGGTCCTGGTGGTGGTGGTGGTGGTTGTGGTGTTTTTACTACTGCTACTATTATTAGACGACGAAATAATGGTAATGAAACGCGCGCACACACACACACACACACACACACACACACACAGAATCACTCACAGAAAATGGTGGCAGCGGTCGGATATAAGCACATAGACACACACACACACACACACACACACACACACACACACACACACACACACACACACAGAATCACTGACAGAAATTGGTGGCAGCGGTGGGATACAAACACACACAGACACACACAGACACACACGTACCTTCACTAAATGCCTGTGGTCCTTCCTTAGTCTCATACCAGTACCTATCGCCTTTCTTCAGCCTCAGAAACTGGTCAGCAAGGATGCAGGCGAAGGTAGGGCCCACCAAACCATCCTCTATGGGCCTCTCTGCCAATCCTCCTGTGTACAAGTCTATCTCGTCCACGTGTCTATGAGAGAGAGAGAGGGGGGGGGGAGAGAGAGAGAGAGAGAGGGTGAAGAGAAGGATGAGGTTTGGAGAGAAAGGAAGTGTGTGTGTGTGTGTGTGTGTGTGTGTGTGTGTGTGTGTGTGTGTGTGTGTGTGTGTGTGTGTGAGAGAGAGAGAGAGAGAGAGAGAGAGAGAGAGAGAGAGAGAGAGAGAGAGAGAGAGAGAGAGAGAGAGAGAGAAATGAGAAAATAGAGAAAAATCACATTATTTATACATTTCACATCTCTCTCTCTCTCTCTCTCTCTCTCTCTCTCTCTCTCTCTCCTTTCCCTCCCCTTCCTCTCTCATCCACACATTTTCCCTCTAATCTCTACCACACACACCCCTCTCCCTCTCTCCTCTCTCTCTCTCTCCCTTACCTGTACACCTTCGCAATCTTGGCCAGAGCTCCAGTGTCCATCTCAGTTGCCAATTCAGTGAAGTTGTGGACACGAGGCAGCCCGCACGCCATCCTCGCGCGCGTGTAGGCGGGCACACCGTGGTCTCTGCCTCGCTGGATGTTGATGGCCACCAGATCAATGCCTGTCTTAGCTTTCCCGCGGAATAGTTGGCCCGTGACCTGGTGTTTGAGGAAGTTTTAGCGTGTTTTAGGGTTTTTTTAGGGATATTTTTGGGGTTTTTCGTTGTTTTAAGGATATTCTAGCATGTTTTCAGGGTTTTTAGTGTGGTTTTAAGGGTTTTTAGGGTATTTCAGCGTGGTTTTCGGGTGTTTAAGGGTTCTTAGGGGTGTTTTAGCGTGTTTTTAGGGTTTTAAGAATATTTTAGGGTGATTTTTGTTTTTTAGCGATATTTTAAGGATATTTTAGGGGTTTTAAGGATATTTAGGGTGTTTTAGGACCTTTCTTTGTTTCTAGTGATATTTTAGGGACTTTAAGGATATTTTAGGACCCTTATGGAGTTTTTAGGGATATTTTTAGGACTTTCAAGGGTTTCAAGACGATTTTAGGGTGTTTTGAATATGTTAGGGATATTTTTTTGAGATTTAGGGAAGTTTTAGGAGTTTTAAGGTAATTTTTGTGTGTTTTTAAGGGTTAATTATGTTTAGAGTTGTAAGGTACTTCAAGCGTGTTTTTAAGGGTTTAGAGATAATTTTAGGGGATTTAGGAAAAGTGTTAAGGATTTAGATATTTTTAAGGGATTTAGGGAAAGTTTTAAGGATTTAGAGATATTTTTAAGGAATTTAGGGAAAGTTTTAAGGATTTAGAGATATTTTTAAGGGATTTAGAGCAAGTTTTAAGGATTTAGAGATATTTTAAGGGCAAGTTTTAAGGATTTAGAGATATTTTTAAGGGATTTATGGAGTTTTAAGGGTTTAGAGATATTTTAAGGGATTTAGGGAAAGTTTTAAGGATTTAGAGATATTTTTAAGGGATTTAGGGAAAGTTTTAGGGGTTTTGAGGTTATTTTTGGGTTTTTTTTTGGGTTTAAATATTTTTAGGAAATTTTTAAGGGTTTTGAGAAATTTAGATGATCATTCTCTCTCTCTCTCTCTCTCTCTCTCTCTCTGTGTGTGTGTGTGTGTGTGTGTGTGTGTGTGTGTGTGTGTGTGTGTGTGTGTGTCTCTCTCTCTCTCTCTGCGTCTGTCTGTCTGTCTGTCTGTCTGTCTGTCTGTCTGTCTGTCTCTCTGTCTCTCTCTCTCTACTCATTTTCCTACCTCTTCCTCCTCCTCCTCCTCCTCCTCCTCCTTCTCCTCTATCTCTCCCTCTTCTCATATTTCACCCTCGGTTCATCTCTTCCTCCTCCTCCTCCTCCTCCTCCTCCTCCTCCTCCTCCTCCTCCTCCTCGTCTTACCTGCGGAGAAAAGTAAGTATCCACGGCCGCTGCTTTTTGTGAAGTCTCCCCTCTCAAGTAACGCGCCATCTCGCCGTTCACGTACAAAGAAAACGGATTGAATGTTATGCTGGAGAGCTGGCCGAAGTTGATGTTCTTTCTCGCCCCGTCAACTTGCCGCACCAAGCCCTAGGGAGTAGACAGGTGGATAGATGGATAGAGCAAGTCTTCTTCTATATCCTATCCAATTTTGAGGGTGATAGGATTAGTAGATGAAAAGATATAAGGAAAAATGTGAGGGTTATTGTTTGTGAAATTGAGATATTGATGCATTTTTCGGTCTGTCAGTTTGTTCCATCAAGCCCTAGGGAAACGACAGATGGATAGATGGATAGAGCAGGTCTTCCTCTATATCCTATCCATTTTAGAGGGTGATAGGATTACTAGGTGAAAAGATATGAGCA
Organism: Portunus trituberculatus; assembly: GCF_017591435.1. Taxonomy (NCBI): domain Eukaryota; kingdom Metazoa; phylum Arthropoda; class Malacostraca; order Decapoda; family Portunidae; genus Portunus; species Portunus trituberculatus. The sequence continues at coordinate 3,578,433 of NC_059280.1, forward strand.
AAAATGTGAGGATTATTCTAGTGGATTCTGAATGAAAGGGGTGAAAAAAATGGTTACACTTTTAAGCCTATCATTATGTTCTGACAAGCTCTGGAGGACCGAAAGACAGATAGACCGATAGACGAACTCCTTATCTACCACACACACAAAAACAAACACTCAAAAACAAACACAAACAAAGATACAAGCAAAAAAGTAAGAGGAACTACCAAAAAACGAGAAAAAAATGGCTGATCTTTTTTAGCTCATATTTCTAATCCCACAAACTTTAGAAG
>NC_059280.1:3583707-3586207 GCF_017591435.1 Portunus trituberculatus
TTTTGAGGGCATTTTAAGACAGTTTGGCATGACAGTTTTGAGGGCATTTTAAGACAGTTTGGCATGTTTTGAGGGCATTTAAGACAGTTTGGCATGTTTTGAGGGCATTTTAAGACAGTTTGGCATGTTTTATAGGGCATTTAAGACAGTTTGACATGTTTGAGGCATTTTAAGACAGTTTGAGCATGACAGTTTTGAGGGCATTTTAAGACAGTTTGGCATGTTTTGAGACATTTTAAGACATTTTAAGACAGTTTGAGGGCATTTAAGACAGTTTTGAGGGCATTTTAAGACAGTTTGAGGGAAATTTAAGACAGTTTTGAAGACATTTTAAGACACTTTTAGACATTTTAAGACAGTTTTGAGGGCAATTTAAGACAGTTTTGAGGGCATTTTAAGACAGTTTTGAGGGCATTTTAAGACAGTTTTGAGGGCATTTTAAGACAGTTTTGAGGGCATTTTAAGACAGTTTTGAGGGCATTTTAAGACAGTTTTGAGGGCATTTTAAGACAGTTTTGATTTTAAGACAGGCATTTTAAGACAGTTTTGAGGGCATTTTAAGACAGTTTTGAGGGCATTTTAAGACAGTTTTGAGGGCATTTTAAGACAGTTTTGAGGGCATTTTAAGACAGTTTTGAGGGCATTTTAAGACAGTTTTGAGGGCATTTTAAGACAGTTTTGAGGGCATTTTAAGACAGTTTTGAGGGCATTTCAAGACAGTTTTGAGGGCATTTTGAAGGGCATTTTAAGACAAGACAGTTTTGAGACCATTTTAAGACAGTTTTGAGGGCATTTTAAAACAGTTTTGAAGGCATCTTAAGACAGTTTTGAGGGCATCTTAAGACAGTTTTGAGGACATTTTAAGACAGTTTTGAGGGCATTTTAAGACAGTTTTGATATCATTTTAAGACAGTTTTGAGGACATTTTAAGACAGTTTTGAGGGCATTTTAAGACACTTTTGAGGGCATTTTAAGACAGTTTTGAGGACATTTTAAGACAATTTTGCGGTCATTTCAAGACACTTTTGAGGGCATTTTAAGACAATTTTAAGACAGTTTATAAGGCATCTTCAGACACTTTTGATACCATTTTAAAACAGTTTTGAGGGCAATTTAAGACATTTTTGAGGGCATTTAACACCTCTCTCCCTTCTCCCCTCCGTCCCCTCCCTTCCCTACCTTTGGACTGCGCAGTGAGAGTGATGTCATGGTCCACAAACTGTCCCCAGGTCATCGCTAACACCGTGTAGGACTGAGAGGCGGCGCGCTTGAAGGTGTGCACTTCAAGGGACACCTGGCGGGCACTGGGGAGCTGGCCGGCCCTCACACCTCGCCTTGGGATGGAGATACCTGGAGGTGAGGGGAAGACGGGAGGTGAGGGAAATGATGGGAAATGATGGGGAAGGAGGGGAGGTGAGGGGAAATGATGGGAAATGATGGGAAATGATGGGGAAATGATGGGAAAATGATGGGGGATGAGGGGAGGTAAGGGGAGGTGAGGGGAGGTGAGGGAAATGATGGGAAATGATGGGAAATGATGGAAAATGATGGGGAAATGATGGGGAATGAGGGGAGGTGAGGGAAAATGATGGGAAATGAGGGGAGGTGAGGAAATGATGGGAAATGATGGGAAATGATGGGAAATGATGGGGAATGAGGGAAATGAGGGAAATGATGGGAAATGATGGGAAATGAGGGAAATGATGGGAAATGATGGGGAAATGATGGGAAATGATGGGGAATGAGGGGAAATGAGGGGAAATGATGGGAAATGATGGGAAATGAGGAGAAATGATGGGAAATGATGGGGAAATGATGGGAAATGATGGGGAATGAGGGGAAATGAGGGGAAATGATGGGAAATGATGGGAAATGATGGGGAATGATGGGAAAATGATGGGGGATGAGGGGAGATGAGGGGAGGTGAGGGGAAATGATGGGAAATGAGGGGAAATGATGGGAAATGATGGGGAAATGAGAGGAAATGAGGGGAAATGATGGGAAATGATGGGAAATGAGGGGGAAATGATGGGAAATGATGGGAAATGATGGGGAAATGAGGGGAAATGATGGGAAATGATGGGAAATGAGGGGAAATGAGGAAATGAGGGAAATGATGGGAAATGATGGGAAATGAGGAAATGATGGGGAATGAGGGAAAATGATGGGAAATGATGGGGAATGATGGGGAAATGATGGGAAATGAGGGGAGGTGATGGGAAATGAGGGGAACTGATGGGAAATGAGGGGAAATGATGGGAAATGAGGGGAAATGATGGGAAATGATGGGGAAATTAGGGGAAATGATGGGGAATGATGGGAAATGATGGGAAATGATGGGGAAATGATGGGGAATGATGGGGAATGATGGGGAAATGATGGGAAATGAGGGGAGGTGAGGGGAAATGATGGGAAATGATGGGAAATGATGGGAAATGATGGGAAAATGAGGGGAAATGATGGGGAATGAGGGGAAATGAGGGGAAATGATGGGAGGTGA
>NC_059280.1:3591207-3593707 GCF_017591435.1 Portunus trituberculatus
CACAAAAAATACAAAATAATTTCTTTTTTTCTATTTTCTTTTTTCTTTTATTTATTTCAATCTTTTCTTTTTAGTCTCATCAAAATTAACGTTTATTTATTTATTTATTTATTTATTTTTCTCATTCACAAACGCGCACAAAAATACAAAATAATTCCTTTTTTTTCTATTTTCTTTCTTTTTTCAATCTTTTCTTTTTAGTCTCATCAAAATTAACGTTTATTTATTTATTTATTTATTTATTTATTTATTAATTTATTTTTCTCATTCACAAACGCGCTAAAAAATACCAATTAATTCTTTTTTTTTTCTATTTTCTTTCTTTTTCAATCTTTTCTTTTTAGTCTCATCAAAATTAACGTTTATTTATTTATTTATTTATTTATTTATTTATTTATTTATTTTTCTCATTCACAAACGCGCACAAAAATACCAATTAATTCTTTTTTTTTCTATTTTCTTTCTTTTTTCAATCTTTTCTTTTTAGTCTCATCAAAATTAACGTTCATTTATTTATTTATTTATTTATTTATTTATTTATTTTTCTCATTCACAAACGCGTTAAAAAATACAAAATAATTTCTTTTTTTCTATTTTCTTTCTTTTTTCAATCTTTTCTTTTTAGTCTCATCAAAATTAACGTTTATTTATTTATTTATTTATTTATTTATTTATTTATTTTTCTCATTCACAAACGCGCTAAAAAATACGAAATAATTCCTTTTTTTCTATTTTCTTTCTTTTTCTTTCAATTTCAAAATCTCGAGTTTTTCTAGTTCATTTTCTTACTTTCTCTAATTATTTTCTTTATTTTCTCTAACTTTCACTGCAATAAAAATGAAAATAAAGATAGCAGTAATTTTCACTCGCTCACTTTCTCACTTTCTTTTTTTGGGAAAACCAACCCAAGAGAGAGAGAGAGAGAGAGAGAGAGAGAGAGAGAGAGAGAGAGGTGTTATCCTGACAGGCTGAAGAGATGGAATGAAAGGATGACGTCTCTCTCTCTCTCTCTCTCTCTCTCTCTCTCCAGACGGTCATATGATGTCTCAGAGCAACCTTGTAAGTGTAGAGAGAGAGAGAGAGAGAGAGAGAGAGAGAGAGAGAGAGAGAGAGAGAGAGAGAGAGAGAGAGAGAGAGAGAAATGCACAGAAGGAAAAAGAAGAATTATGAGAGAGAGAGAGAGAGAGAGAGAGAGAGAGAGAGAGAGAGAGAGAGAGAGAGAGAGAGAGAGAGATGTATCTGACACGTGAGGAAGGATACCGGATCAAATTACACGAGAGAGAGAGAGAGAGAGAGAGAGAGAGAGAGAGAGAGAGAGAGGAAGGGAGGGAGAAAGATGATCTGACATTCTCTCTCTCTCTCTCTCTCTCTCTCTCTCTCTCTCTCTCTCTCTCTCTATTACCTTACCTTATCTTTCATTCCTTCTAATTCTCTTCTTTATCTTCATTTATCATTCTCCAATACTCTTTTTCTCTTCCTCTCTCCTCCTCTTCCTCTTCCTCTTCTTGTTTCTCCATCTCCTCATTCGTTATCATCATTTCTTCATTATCAATTTCTTCTTCCTCTTCGTTAAATAATATTCCGTATCTCTTCTCTTCTTCTTCTTCTTCTTCTTCTTGTTCTTCTTCTTCTTGTTTCTTCACCTCTTCTATCGTGTTCTCTATGTCTCTTTTATTATTTTTCATCCTATCTCCTTCTTTTATCACGTATTTCATTATTACATCTTCGTTCTGGTCTGAAAAAACATGAAAATATATACATACATATATACATACATACATACAGACAGACACACACACACACAAAAATACTTGAAAAAATAATTTCTTTTAAGCTTATCTGGAACAAAATTGTATATTAACAGAACAATTTTGGAATTTATTAGAAAAGTGTATGCATGTCTGGAGGAAAAGTCATTTGTTTTGGGAGTTTTTCTTGATTTTTGAAAAGTGTTTGATACATTGGACCATGAAATTTTACTTAATGAACTGAAACATTTAGGTATTAAGGTATTGCAAACAAACTCCTTCGCTGTTATCTGTCTGGGCGGAAGCAATGTGTATTTTGTAATGAAAAATATTCCTCTTTTCAATTTCTAACTAAAGGTGTACCACAGGGTTCAGTTTTAGGCCCATTACTTTTTCTTATATATATATAATGATATTGTAAATGGCAGTAATACATTTGACTTTGTTCTATATGCTGGTGATACATCGCTACTAATTAATGATAAAGACGTTAATTCATTACATGTTTTGGCAGAACTAGATAAAATTAATCTTTGTGTCAATTCAAATAAACTTAAACTAAATGTAACCAAAACAAATTGCATATTATTTCAAAATAGATCAGTAAAAACATCTATTCCTCCAATAATATTAAATGGTGAAACTATAACTAAAGTCAGTTATTTAAAATTTCTCGGTGTTTTTATTGATGAAAATTTAAATTGGAAATACCATATTGATCAGACATGTTTAAAAGTTTCCAAAGTTACTGG
>NC_059280.1:3598707-3601207 GCF_017591435.1 Portunus trituberculatus
TAAACGAAAACTTTATATTTCTTATTTTGTTTGTTTACGTGTTTGGTTGACGGTCTGGCTCGCTGTGGACTGTCTTAAAAGATAGCTCACACTCTGTAGAGTGTGATGAAATACTCGCCGAGTGAAAATGGTGAGATTTCTCAAGAGTTTTTAATGAGTTAAGATTTTGATGCTTGTTTTATACATAAATGTGTTTCATTGGTTCACTTCTGGCTGTAGCGAAGTGTTGGACGCCTGAGAAGAGAGTTTATATTGTCTAGTATTTTTCAAAAGAAATATGAAGTGGAAATGGCTGGACGTTCTAGGAGTTTTATAAGTGAAAATGTTTTTATAATTTATAACATAATTAATTTACACAATGCTTTAAAACTAGTGAGGCAGGAAATGTTTTGATATTGTGGATAATTGTTAAAGTATCTATCAAGTCATAAAATGTCAAGCATTCTGGTCTGGCTTCGTTTTTTCTATAAGTCGATTTTGAAATGAGTTCCGTTACGAACGTAAATTACCAACCGTCACCAGCCCGCCCGCCAGCCGCCCGGCCAGGGGTGTGACGTCACCAGGTGGGCGGGGCTGGCTCAGCCGCCGTCTGCCGCCTGTGTTTAGCTAATATTTGGCACACTTAGCATTGTTTTGCCGCCACTGGTGTCACTAAATGGAGCCACATGACTGTGCTTGGCTGTCAGATGAGTGAGTCAGATTGAGTGAGGCAGAATGGTGGTGGGCGGTGGTGGTGGTGGTGGTGGCGGCGGTCTCCACCTCTCACTAGCGTCACTTGACCGTCCTTGTTGTGGGAGACACGGAATTACCACAAGGAACAACACCATCACAGACACCGCCCATCACTACAACACACTGTGCAAACTGCCCTGCCTGCACAAGTGTTGTGTGGGAGGGAGGGTGGCCCACTCACCAGGGCTACAGTGGTGCTGGCCATCACCAGTACCACCTCCCAGGCTGGCACTCCCAGCCAGGCACCAAGCTTGCAGCATCACACACACACACGGGTATGCAGCGGCCTGCATCACCGTCCTGATCAGTGTAAATCCATGTTTAGCAAGGCACCAGCAGCACACCAAGTCTAAACACCCTCCAGCACTTCCTGTCTCAAACTGATGCTAAAGTCTCCCTCTGGAGTCTGGACCCTCTCCCTCCTCCCCCAGTGGGCCAGTGATTGCGCGCGCTGGCCAAGTCTGCCGCAGGGCAACCAACAACACACTCGATCAGGTACCAATGACGTTGTGGTAGTTATACACGAAAACAAAGTGAAATATAACAAGGCACGAATAAGTCATACTCAATTACTGAAGTCATTACCATTTAACTGTCAATGTTTTACTGGACGTTCGCTACAAGGAAGAGAGAGAGAGAAGCGGTGACGAGAGGAGGTAATACGAGAAATACTCACTAAACAGTGGAGGAGGAGGAGGAGGAGGAGGAAAAGGGAATAGTGGAGGAGAGGAAGTAGATTGTTAGAAGAAATGAGACAAGAAATAGTAATTAAAAGGCTGTGTGTGTAATTCACTGTTTGATCTGGTGCAGTCTCTGACGAGCCAGCCAGACGTTACCCTACGGAGCGAGGTGAGAGCTCATTATTTCCGATCTTGTGCTAGGCCTGAGACCAGGCACACACCACACACCGGGACAACAACCTCACAACTCCTCCATTTACATCCCCTACCTACTCACTGCTAGGTGAACACTGAACACTGAACAGTGAACAGTGAACAGTGAACAGTGAACAGGGGCTACACGTCAAAGGAGACACACCCAAATATCTCCACCCGGCCGGGGAATCAAACCCCGGTCCTTTGTCTTGTAAAGCCGTGTGTGTGTGTGTGTGTGTGTGTGTGTGTGTGTGTGTGTGTGTGTGTGTGTGTGTGTGTGTTGTCTTTCACCATATACGTCCCAATTCAATACAACAGGTGCAAATCGGAAGGCCTCGTGCAGCCCCGGGATGGGAAATTAATAGGTGTACACACACACACACACACACACACACACACACACACACACACACACACACACACACACACACAGGCCTGCACGTGGCAGTCTAAACAATATATCTATTTCTACCTGTCATTCCTGTCCAATATAGTGATTTAGTAGTAGTAGTAGTAGTAGTAGTAGTAGTAGTAGTAGTAGTAGTAGTAGTAGTAGTAGTAGTAGTAGTAGTAGTAGTAGTAGTAGTAGTAGTAGTAGTAGTAGTAGTAGTAGTAGGTAGTGGTGGTGGTGGTGGTGGTCGTGGTGGTGGTGATGGTGGTGGTGGTGGTGGTGGTGGTGGTGGTGGTGGTGGTGGTGGTGGTGGTGGTGGTGGTGGTGGTGGTGGTGGTGGTGGTGGTGGTGGTGGTGGTGGTGGTGGTGGTGGTGGTGGTGGTGGTGGTGGTGGTGGTGGTGGTGGTGGTGGTGGTGGTGGTGGTGGTGTGGTGGTGGTGGTGGTGGTGGTGGTGTGGTGGTGGTGGTGGTGGTGGTGGTGGTGGTGGTGGTGGTGGTGGTG
>NC_059280.1:3611207-3616207 GCF_017591435.1 Portunus trituberculatus
GCCAGATTATGCTGATGGTAAGTGTGTGGCTCGGGGGTGGGGGAGATAGTTAGATGTGTGTGTGTGTGTGATGGGGATATGATTAGCGGGGTTTTCAAGAGTGTTTCTCCAGTTTATAATGCAGAAATCTTGTCATTCTGCCTCTAGAATCATAAAAACTTTCTTAAATACGCTCTTCTCTCACACCGCAAATATTTTCTAAGGCCATAGAGATTAATAGCGGGGTTTTGAAGAGTGTTTCTCCAGTTAATAATTAATGGTTCTAGGATAAGGAATGATTTGGGGATGACTGGAATGAGAGGAAATGAAAGACAAAAAGTGGGAATATTGTGTTTTGGGAATAGAAGTTTGCAGGCAGTGACTGGAAAGAAAAGGAATGAACAGAAATTAAGAGATCTAAGAATTGGAATGAGTTGTGAATTACTGGAATGAAAAGAAATGAAAGGTAAAAAGTGGGAATATTGTTTTGGGAATAGAAGTTTGCTGGGAGTGACTGGAATAAGGAATGAACAGCAATTAAAGAATTTCAGGAGTTGGAATGAGTTGTGAATGACAGGAATGAGAAAGAATGAAAGATAAACAGTGGGAATATTATACTGGGAATAGAAATGTGCAGGAAGTGACTGGAATAAGGAATGAAGAGAAATGAAGTGTTCCAGGAGTAAATATGAGTTAGAAATGACTGGAATAGGAGAAAAAAAAAATATATGAGTTTGTGGAGATGGAAACGAGTGATGAGGAACTACAATAAGAGAAAACAAACTAAACAAATGAATGAGTAAAATGACGGAGGAAATTAATCGTAACATTGAAAAAAAAGATGAAATGAAGTACCTTAAACTTTCTAACATTTACTGTGTGTGTGTGTGTGTGTGTGTGTGTGTGTGTCTTCAGGTGTGTCTGAGCCCCGCCGAGCCAAGAGTGGTGATGAGCTACCCAATGCACGCAAACTAAGCCTCGCACTGAAGGAGTTCCCTAGACACTTCAGCAACTGTTTCAGCATATTCCAGATGTCTTTTGGCCAATTTATCGACCATGATTTGACAGCCACGCCCACAGCTAAAGGTATGTGTGTGTGTGTGTGTGTGTGTGTGTGTGTGTGTGTGTGTGTGTGTGTGTGTGTGTGTGTGTGTGTGTGTGTGTCTTAGGTGAGGAGCATCCCACCGCTGACACCAGTGAAATATCTTTTGTTGCTATCATTGTTACTGTTGTTGCTTTTAGTGGTGGTGGTGGCGGTGGTGGTGCAGTTTAACCTAACCTAACCTAACCTAACCTATCCTAACCAGCTAGCCCCTATCTCTTTCTTATTATTATGTTATTGGTGTTTTTAGAAGCAGTTGTGGTGGCAGACTTTAAACTAACCTAACCTAACCTAACCATTCTCTCTCTCTCTCTCTCTCTCTCTCTCTCTCTCTCTCTCTCTCTCTTTCTTATCATTACTGTTCGTGTTTTTAGAAGTAGAAGTGGTGGCAGACTAACCTTACCTAACCTAACCTAACCCTCCCCCCGCCTCTCTCTCTCTCTCTTTCTTATTAATATTGTTTTTAGAAGTAGGAGTGGTAGCAGCTGTAACTTAGCTAATCTACCCTAACCTACCCTAACCTAACCTAACCTAACCTTCTCTTTCTTATTATCATTACTGTTGGTGTTTTTAGAAGTAGAAGTGGTGGCTGCTGTAACTTAACCAACTATGCCCTCTCTCTCTCTCTCTCGGCAGTGCTTAACCCATTCAGTACTAGTATTAATTTTTACCTTAAGTTTTGGGTGTGATTAGACGATTTTATTGACATTAGGAAGCGTCTATGGAGGTCGGAAGATTAATGGCCACAGTCTTCACTATTTTAATCCCACGTAAGTTCCTGATGTTGTGTAAAAACGCCAAATAGTCACCAGCATGAATATGAAAGCGTGTCATGGTACTGAAGAGGCTATACGGAAGCACCATGAAGCGTGTTTACTTTTACACTTACTTTTTACAATATACAGTTCACTTCTTTAGTTTACATTTAACATGACTTTACCCAACCTATCCCAACTTCCTCTCTATCCCTTTCTCCCCCTCTAGACCAGGATGGAAGCGCCCTAACATGCTGCAATGAGAAAGTGCTGCAAGACCCAAGTTTAGTTCACCCGCAGTGCTTCCCGATCAGCGTAGATGTGAACGATCCTTTCTACTCTGCGTATGGCATCACTTGTCTAGAGTTTGTCCGATCCCTGCCCGCCAGCCGATGTTTCTTTGGTGAGAGAGAGAGAGAGAGAGTGTGTGTGTGTGTGTGTGTGTGTGTGTGTGTGTGTGTGTGTGTGTGTATACCATGTGGGCTTTTTCACGGGAATCTCTGGGGTAAAGGGGATACTTTTTGTGGTACCTCCTATCTCAAAGTCCACCCGCTAGGAAACCGTTGCCCCGAGTGAGGAAGCCCAACCTACACTCGGACCGTGGACAGGATTCGAACCCGTGCGCTTGGAGACCCCTCGGACCCCAAAGCACGCATGGTTCCACTGTGTGTGTGTGTGTGTGTGTGTGTGTGTGTGTGTGTGAAATGCAAATCAATGTGAAGAATGGGAAATGAAAGAGAGGAAGAAAGACAGTCACAAAATAAAGGAGGAATGAAAGAAAAAGAAATAATGAAAGAAAAGAAAACAAAAATGAAAGAAAAAAGTAGATCAGGAAGGAAAGATTGATTGCCACACTGACTGACTGACTGACGACTGACTGACTGACTGACTGGCTGACTGACTGACTGACTGACTGTTTGGCCCTGTATGTATTAAGTAAAAAAAAAAGAAAAGTGAGTTTATTGCAAAATGAGACAAAACTTTATTGTACTTACTCAATTAAGAACAAAATTTCACACCCCAGTTAACTCAAAGCAATACTAGAAAAAGACAACAACAACAACAACAACAACAACAACAAAACAAACACGAAAAACACAACAACACATTACAAAACAACACAAAAACCAGAAAAAATAAAAAAAATAAACAGCAAAACACAGCTCCTAATCACAACCTTACCCTTTCACAGCACCGAGAGAGCAGATGAACCAACTCACAGCCTACATAGACGGTTCTGCTGTGTATGGGAGCACGAAGGAACAGGTTGACTCTTTGCGGGAGTTTAAAGGCGGGAAATTGAAAACAGTGGTGAGTGTGGCAGTGTTTGGGTATGTGTGGCAGTGTTTGGGTATGTGTGGCAGTGTTTGGGTATGTGTGGCAGTGTTTGGGTATGTGTGGCAGTGTTTGGGTATGTGTGGCAGTGTTTGGGTATGTGTGGCAGTGTTTGGGTATGTGTGGCAGTGTTTGGGTATGTGTGGCAGTGTTTGGGTATGTGTGGCAGTGTTTGGGTATGTGTGGCAGTGTTCTGGGTATGTGTGGCAGTGTTTGGGTATGTGTGGCAGTGTTCTGGGTATGTGTGGCAGTGTTTGGGTATGTGTGGCAGTGTTTGGGTATGTGTGGCAGTGTTTGGGTATGTGTGGCAGTGTTTGGGTGTGGCAGTGTGTGGCAGTGTTTGGGTATGTGTGGCAGTGTTTGGGTATGTGTGGCAGTGTTTGGGTATGTGTGGCAGTGTTTGGGTATGTGTGGAAAACAAATGTGGAGTGGAATGATAGTGGAAATAGACAGACAACGTGAAGGAATAATGTTACTACTACTACTACTACTACTACTACTACTACTACTTTTCTCCAGATCACCAAGGAAGGCCACGAGCTGCTACCGAAAGCTGAAGGGCACGAGGAGGGATGCAGTAGTGAAGAAGACAGAGAGAAAGGACTATTCTGCTTTAGGTCTGGTAAGTAGTAGTAGTAGTAGTAGTAGTAGTAGTAGTAGTAGTAGTAGTAGTAGTAGTAGTAGCAGTAAATCTTATAAATATACCAAAACACTCTTTCAAAAATACACCCAAACCCAACCTAACCTAACCTAACCTAACCTAACCTAACCTAACCTAACCTAACCTAACCTAACCTAACCTAACTCAACCCAACCTAGCCTAACCTAACCTAACGTAACCCAACCTGACATGTCCCAATACACAACAGGCGACGACAGAGTAAACGAACATATCCTTCTGACCTTGCTGACGACACTGTTCGCCCGAGAGCACAACAGGATAGCGAAGGAACTGTCAAGACTGTGGCCAAATTGGAACGACGAGAGGGTGTTTCAAGAAGCCAAGAGAATCGTAGCTGCAGAAATCCAACATATTACTTACAACGAATTTCTCTCCGGTTTGCTAGGTAAGTGTGGTGTCTGAATGTGTGGTACAGTGAAACCCTGCGTGCTTTGGGGTGCGAGGGGTCTGTCCAAGCTCACGGGTTCGAATCCTGTCCACGGTCCGAGTGTAGGTTGGGCTTCCTCACTCGGGGCAACGGTTTCCTAGCGGGTGGACTTTGAGATAGGAGGTGCCATGAAAAGTATCCTCTTTACCCCAGAAATTCCCGTGAAAACCCCACAGGATAGAAATGTGTTTGGGTAGTGGGTGTGTGTGGCAGTGGGTGTGTGTGGCAGTGTTGTGTGGCAGTGGGTGTGTGTGGCAGTGTTTGGGTATGTGTGGCAGTGTTTGGGTGTGTGTGGCAGTGTTTGGGTATGTGTGGCAGTGTTTGGGTATGTGTGGCAGTGTTTGGGTATGTGTGGCAGTGTTTGGGTATGTGTGGCAGTGTTTGGGTATGTGTTTGGGTATGTGTGGCAGTGTTTGGGTATGTGTGGTTTGGGTAGTGTTTGGGTATGTGTGGCAGTGTTTGGGTATGTGTGGCAGTGTTTGGGTATGTGTGGCAGTGTTTGGGTATGTGTGGCAGTGTTTGGGTATGTGTGGCAGTGTTTGGGTATGTGTGGCAGTGTTTGGGTATGTGTGGCAGTGTTTGGGGAAGGTGTGGGAACTTCTGTATAACTGAAATACAATCTAATCTACGTTCTCAGATATCTTTCTATTTGCTTCTCTTCTACGCATTTACATTCCTCTCCCATCCATCTTTCTCCCACTCCCTCGGTCTCCCCCCAAG
>NC_059280.1:3621207-3641207 GCF_017591435.1 Portunus trituberculatus
CCTGTTGTGTACAAAGCCTTTGGTTTTCATAGCTGATCCCTTTGACTGCAATGTGTACTACATATGTGATGCTTCCAATAACCCTCGAGGACCCTACCACTGTGACGCCGATAAACAGTACTTCAACGGAGAGAAGTGCACCTCTGACGAGAGTCAGTGCTGCAAAGACCACTGCACGCCCTACTGCAACACGGTGGGTACACAGATCATCGATCCCACTGACTGCAAAAGCTACTACGTCTGCGTGGAGGAGGGCCCGGCGGACCCAAAGTACCACTACAAGTGTGATAATGGCTGGAACTTTGACATCGCCTCTGGCCACTGCACGTCGTCCGCCTCCTGTGTTATCTTGTGTGGGTCAACTGGTTCACCTGGTGGTGGCGGCAGCACACCTTTACCAGGCTGCACGTCCTCCATGATTTGTCCCAGCAACGGCAACTTTCCCATGTGCAACTACTGCTACACAGACTACTTCCACTGTGAAAGCAGCAGCCAGGCAGCCGTGGTCCAGGCCTGCCCTAATGGAATGCTCTTTGATCCCACCTCACATTACTGCCTCACCAACTGCCCCCAGTACTAACCGTACCTGCCCCCTCCGCTGCCCCAACTGTCCCTGGCCCTAACTGCCCCTGGCCTAGCGAAATGTTAGGAAATAACTGCTTCTGCTATACTAACAATCCCTACTGGCCTACTACTTCTACTACTACTACTACTACTACTACTACTACTACTACTACTACTACTACTACTACCACTACTACTACTTCCACTACTATTATTACTCTTTTTACTGCTGCTAACAGGTAAAAGTTTGATGCAAGGTGTATAGATGTATGTAATTCAAAATAAAAACGTGTACTGAAAAGATACTAATACGTTTTATTCTCTCTCTCTCTCTCTCTCTCTCTCTCTCTCTCTTCTCTTATACAATAAGGGCTTTTCACGGAATTACGGGCTAGAGGAGGTATTTAGGGTACCTCCAATGTGAAAGCACAACTGTTAGGAATCCGTTACTCACAGCCCTTCCTACACTCCGACCGTCACAAGGATTCAAACTCGTGCGATTTGGAACCTCTTGGACCCTGAAGCGCGCGTGGTCTCTCTCTCTCTCTCTCTCTCTCTCTCTCTGTCTCTCTCTGAATTTGAAAAAGGAAATAGACATACAACACCTTCCTGTCCACACCTTCCATTCTTACACCTGGCTACCTCGCTCTACACTGTGAGTGGTGGTGGTGGTGGTGGTGGTGGTGGTGGTGGCGTTTATTCAAAGGGTTAAAAGTTCACCACAGCACATCTATTTTTTACTTTCTTTCTTTCTCTCTTCCTTTGTTTTTTTTTCCTTTTTCACTTCTTTCTTCGTATTCCCTTAGTTCTTTCATCTTCACCTTTTTCTTTTTTTTTCCTTTATTGTTCTTGTTTCGTATTAACCTGTAAAGACAACGAAAACATACCACAGCACGTCTGGACACAGCCTCACACCACCACAATACCAGCACGAGACGTACCAGCATCGAATACACCAGAAAACACAGCAAACATATACCACAGCGCGTGAGGACACATCTAGTGCTTTGGGAGTGTGTTTGGCTAGTGCAAAACCAATAGTTTTTTCTTCTTTCTTTTTTTCACTGGCCAAACTCTTCTCTGAAAACTAAGGCAGCATTTTTTCTGGTCTTTTTTTTTTCCAGCTGCTAAACAAACGGCTAGCCAAACACTCCACCATGATTCACACAATTACAGAGTTGAAATCAATTTTTTCACAGTCACAAGGCATTTGCGTTTTCTATATTTTCGTTTTCTTTCCAAAATTCCCACAACCGCGATGCACAACACTCGTTAGCCAATGTAGACACCTATCCCTTTCTTTCTCTTTCTCTCACTCTCTCTCTCTCTCTCTCTCTCTCTCTGCTCTCTTTGTGGTGTATGTGGCGTCTTGCACAGCTGGTTCCTTTCCCCTCCCTCGTTCTATCCACCGCCACCCGCTCCCCTGGCGCCACCTGTAATGCAGTGCCCACGTGTCTAAAAACAGTTGCTATGGTAATGACAATCGCTCTTCTAATTGGTTCCTTATTTGCCAATGAGAGGACGGGACAGTGTGTGTGTGTGTGTGTGTGTGTGTGTGTGTGTGTGTGTGTGTGTGTGTGTGTGTGTGTGTGTGTGTGTGTGTGTGTGTGTGTGTGGTACTGTGACCTTGGTACACGAGGCATATAAAGAGGAGGTGAGCGAGGCGGAGTTCTACAACTTTCTTCACCAGACAACATGAAAACCCTTCTGCTTACTGCCACGCTAATGGTGAGTCCCTGCCAATACTGCTGCTGCTACTACTACTATAGTCTACTGAAGGAAGGCGTGTTCCTGGTCTCTAACCAGAGCCTCTAACAGACCTTGCATCCCTCAGTACCTGCTTCACTTCCATCACATCCCTCTGACATATCCTGTCCTGTCCTGAATTCCTACCCTAGGGATTTCCTCTGCCTGTTGCCGCATCTCTAAGGGCTGCACTACTAACAAGGCGTCTGTGTGTCTCCCTGCAGGTGGCGAGTGCTGTCCTGGTGCTGGCCGCAACTGACGAGTGTACCGTGAGCTGTGAAGGTCACAACCCCGGGGACAAGGTGGCAGACCCTTACAACTGCACTCAGTACTACATGTGTCTGGTGGACGGCGACTACACAGAAAAACCCATCCCCTGCGATCCAGGGTCACACTTCGAGGCGGGCAAATGCCAGGGCACGGCCGAATGCACCCCTCAGTGCGTTCCAAAAGACTGTAACCTGTTGTGTACAAAGCCTTTGGTTTTCATAGCTGATCCCTTTGACTGCAATGTGTACTACATATGTGATGCTTCCAATAACCCTCGAGGACCCTACCACTGTGACGCCGATAAACAGTACTTCAACGGAGAGAAGTGCACCTCTGACGAGAGTCAGTGCTGCAAAGACCACTGCACGCCCTACTGCAACACGGTGGGTACACAGATCATCGATCCCACTGACTGCAAAAGCTACTACGTCTGCGTGGAGGAGGGCCCGGCGGACCCAAAGTACCACTACAAGTGTGATAATGGCTGGAACTTTGACATCGCCTCTGGACACTGCACGTCGTCCGCCTCCTGTGTTATCTTGTGTGGGTCAACTGGTTCACCTGGTGGTGGCGGCAGCACACCTTTACCAGGCTGCACGTCCTCCATGATTTGTCCCAGCAACGGCAACTTTCCCATGTGCAACTACTGCTACACAGACTACTTCCACTGTGAAAGCAGCAGCCAGGCAGCCGTGGTCCAGGCCTGCCCTAATGGAATGCTCTTTGATCCCACCTCACATTACTGCCTCACCAACTGCCCCCAGTACTAACCGTACCTGCCCCCTCCGCTGCCCCAACTGTCCCTGGCCCTAACTGCCCCTGGCCTGGCGAAATGTTAGGAAATAACTGCTTCTGCTATACTAACAATCCCTACTGGCCTACTACTTCTACTACTACTACTACTACTACTACTACTACTACTACTACTACTACTACTACTACTACTACTTCCACTACTATTATTACTCTTTTTACTGCTGCTAACAGGTAAAAGTTTGATGCAAGGTGTATAGATGTATGTAATTCAAAATAAAAACGTGTACTGAAAAGATACTAATACGTTTTATTCTCTCTCTCTCTCTCTCTCTCTCTCTCTCTCTCTCTTTCTCTTATACAATAAGGGCTTTTCACGGGAATTACGGGCTAGAGGAGGTATTTAGGGTACCTCCAATGTGAAAGCACAACTGTTAGGAATCCGTTACTCACAGCCCTTCCTACACTCCGACCGTCACAAGGATTCAAACTCGTGCGATTTGGAACCTCTTGGACCCTGAACCGCGCGTGGTCTCTCTCTCTCTCTCTCTCTCTCTCTCTCTCTCTCTCTCTCTCTCTCTCTCTCTCTCTCTCTGAATTTGAAAAAGGAAATAGACATACAACACCTTCCTGTCCACACCTTCCATTCTTACACCTGGCTACCTCGCTCTACACTGTGAGTGGTGGTGGTGGTGGTGGTGGTGGTGGTGGTGGCGTTTATTCAAAGGGTTAAAAGTTCACCACAGCACATCTAAACACACCCCTTTACCTTTTTTTTCTATTTTTTACTTTCTTTCTTTCTCTCTTCCTTTGTTTTTTTTTTCTTTTCACTTCCTTCTTCGCATTCCCTTAGTTCTTTCATCTTCACCTTTTTCTTTTTTTTCCTTTATTGTTCTTGTTTCGTATTAACCTGTAAAGACAACGAAAACATACCACAGCACGTCTGGACACAGCCTCACACCACCACAATACCAGCACGAGACGTACCAGCATCGAATACACCAGAAAACACAGCAAACATATACCACAGCGCGTGAGGACACATCTAGTGCTTTGGGAGTGTGTTTGGCTAGTGCAAAACCAATAGTTTTTTCTTCTTTCTTTTTTTCACTGGCCAAACTCTTCTCTGAAAACTAAGGCAGCATTTTTTCTGGTCTTTTTTTTTTCCAGCTGCTAAACAAACGGCTAGCCAAACACTCCACCATGATTCACACAATTACAGAGTTAAAATCAATCTTTTCACAGTCACAAGGCATTTGCGTTTTCTATATTTTCGTTTTCTTTCCAAAATTCCCACAACCGCGATGCACAACACTCGTTAGCCAATGTAGACACCTATCCCTTTCTTTCTCTTTCTCTCACTCTCTCTCTCTCTCTCTCTCTCTCTCTGCTCTCTTTGTGGTGTATGTGGCGTCTTGCACAGCTGGTTCCTTTCCTCCTCGTTCTATCCACCGCCACCCGCTCCCCTGGCGCCACCTGTAATGCAGTGCCCACGTGTCTAAAAACAGTTGCTATGGTAATGACAATCGCTCTTCTAATTGGTTCCTTATCTGCCAATGAGAGGACGGGACAGTGTGTGTGTGTGTGTGTGTGTGTGTGTGTGTGTGTGTGTGTGTGTGTGTGTGTGTGTGTGTGTGTGTGTGTGTGTGTGTACTGTGACCTTGGTACACGAGGCATATAAAGAGGAGGTGAGCGAGGCGGAGTTCTACAACTTTCTTCACCAGACAACATGAAAACCCTTCTGCTTACTGCCACGCTAATGGTGAGTCCCTGCCAATACTGCTGCTGCTACTACTACTATAGTCTACTGAAGGAAGGCGTGTTCCTGGTCTCTAACCAGAGCCTCTAACAGACCTTGCATCCCTCAGTACCTGCTTCACTTCCATCACATCCCCTCTGACATATCCTGTCCTGTCCTGAATTCCTACCCTAGGGATTTCCTCTGCCTGTTGCCGCATCTCTAAGGGCTGCACTACTAACAAGGCGTCTGTGTGTCTCCCTGCAGGTGGCGAGTGCTGTCCTGGTGCTGGCCGCAACTGACGAGTGTACCGTGAGCTGTGAAGGTCACAACCCCGGGGACAAGGTGGCAGACCCTTACAACTGCACTCAGTACTACATGTGTCTGGTGGACGGCGACTACACAGAAAAACCCATCCCCTGCGATCCAGGGTCACACTTCGAGGCGGGCAAATGCCAGGGCACGGGCGAATGCACCCCTCAGTGCGTTCCAAAAGACTGTAACCTGTTGTGTACAAAGCCTTTGGATCTAGTGGCTGATCCTTTAGACTGCAATGTGTATTACATATGTGATGCTTCCAATAACCCTCGAGGGCCCTACCACTGTGACGCCGATAAACAGTACTTCAACGGAGAGAAGTGCACCTCTGACGAGTCAGTGCTGCAAAGACCACTGCACGCCCTACTGCAACACGGTGGGTACACAGATCATCGATCCCACTGACTGCAAAAGCTACTACGTCTGCGTGGAGGAGGGCCCGGCGGACCCAAAGTACCACTACAAGTGTGATAATGGCTGGAACTTTGACATCGCCTCTGGACACTGCACGTCGTCCGCCTCCTGTGTTATCTTGTGTGGGTCAACTGGTTCACCTGGTGGTGGCGGCAGCACACCTTTACCAGGCTGCACGTCCTCCATGATTTGTCCCAGCAACGGCAACTTTCCCATGTGCAACTACTGCTACACAGACTACTTCCACTGTGAAAGCAGCAGCCAGGCAGCCGTGGTCCAGGCCTGCCCTAATGGAAAGCTCTTTGATCCCACCTCACATTACTGCCTCACCAACTGCCCCCAGTACTAACCGTACCTGCCCCCTCCGCTGCCCCAACTGTCCCTGGCCCTAACTGCCCCTGGCCTAGCGAAATGTTAGGAAATAACTGCTTCTGCTATACTAACAATCCCTACTGGCCTACTACTTCTACTACTACTACTACTACTACTACTACTACTACTACTACTACTACTACTACTACTTCCACTACTATTATTACTCTTTTTACTGCTGCTAACAGGTAAAAGTTTGATGCAAGGTGTATAGATGTATGTAATTCAAAATAAAAACGTGTACTGAAAAGATACTAATACGTTTTATTCTCTCTCTCTCTCTCTCTCTCTCTCTCTCTCTCTCTTATACAATGGGGGCTTTTCACGGGAATTACGGGCTAGAGGAGGTATTTAGGGTACCTCCAATGTGAAAGCACAACTGTTAGGAATCCGTTGCTCCGAGGAAAGAAAGCCCTTCCTACACTCCGACCGTCGCAAGGATTCGACCACGTTTGATTTGGAACCTCTTGGACCACGAAACGCACGTACTCTCTCTCTCTCTCTCTCTCTCTCTCTCTCTCTCTCTCTCTTTGTGGTGTATGCGCCATCTTACACAGCTGGTTCCTTTCCCCTCCCTCGTTCTATCCACCGCCACCCGCTCCCTTGGCGCCACCTGTAATGCAGTGCCCACGTGTCTAAAAACAGTTGCCATGGTAACGACGATCGCTCTTCTAATTGGCTCCTTATCTGCTAATGAGAGGACGGGATAGTGTGTGTGTGTGTGTGTGTGTGTGTGTGTGTGTGTGTGTGTGTGTGTGTGTGTGTGTGTGTGTGTGTGTGTGTGTGGTACCGTGACCTTGGTACACGGGGCATATAAAGAGGAGGTGAGAGAGGTGGAGTTTTACATCTTTCTTCACCAGACAACATGAAGACACTTCTGCTTACTGCCACGCTAATGGTGAGTCCCTGCCAATACTGCTGCTGCTCCTGCTGCTGCTGCTGCTACTACTACTACTACTACTACTACTACTACTACTACTACTACTACTACTACTACTACTACTACTACTACTACTACTACTACTACTACTACTACTACTACTACTACTACTACTACTACTACTACTAGTACTGGCACAAAGCTTTGATTTGAAAACTGCACTCCTACGGTTTCTATCCTCCTCTTTGCAACTTTATCTCAAGTTTCCTTTCTGACCGTTCTATTACAGCCGTGGTAAACGGCCACTGCTCTTCTAAATTTAAGATAGTGGTGTTCTTCAGGGTTCTGTCCTGTCACCCACTCTCTTTCTATTACTTTTTAATGATCGTCTTAACCAAACTTCTTGCCCTATCCACTCCTATGCTGATGATACCACCCTACATCTCTCGACGTCTTTTAAGAGATGACCACCCCTTCAGGAAGTCAACAGATCACGCAGAGACGCCGTAGAACTCCTGACGTCTTATCTTTCTAAGAGTTCTGATTGGGGCAGAGAAAACTTAGAAGTGTTCAATGCCTCAAAAACTCAATTCCTCCATCTATCAAGCGGACACAACCTTCCACACAACTATCCCCTCTTCTTCAGTGACACTCAACTGTCTCCCTCTTCCACACTGAATATCCTCGGTCTGTCCTTCACTCATACTGTCCTTCACTGCAAACTTCACATCTCATCTCTTGCTAAAACACCTTCTATGAAGTTAGGCGTTCTGCAGCGTCTCCGTCAGTTTTTCTCGCCCTCCAACAGCTAACTCTGTACCAGGGCCTGATCCGCCCCTGTGTGGAGTACTCTTAGCATGTTTGGGGGGGGGGGTTCCAGTCACACAGTTTTATTAGATAGGGTGGAATCAAAAGCTTTTCGTCTCACCAACTCCCCTCCTCTGATAGACTGTCTTCAGCCTCTTTCTCACCACAATGTTGCATCTCTTGCTATCTTTTATCGCTATTTTCATGCTAAATGTTCTACTGATCTTGCTAACTGCATGCCTCCCCTCCTCCCCTACCCTCGCTGCACAAGTATTTCTTCCTCTCATCCTTATTCTGTCAAACTCTCTAATGCAAGAGTTAACCAGTACTCTCAATCATTCATACCTTTCACTGGTAAACTCTGGAGCTCCTACGACTTGAGTTCTTTTAAGAGGGAGGTTTCAAGACATTTGTTCCTTAGATCTGGCTAACTCTACTTATCTTTAAGGGAACCAACAATTAAGTTAGCCTTTTTTTTGTTGCCTTTGGTCAGCTTACCCTTTTGCATTAAAACTACTACTACTACTACTACTACTACTACTACTACTACTACTACTACTATTAGTACTACTACTACTACTGCTACTACTACTACTATAGTCAACTGAAAGAAGACGTGCACCTGGCCCCTAGGTAGAGCCTGTAACAGACCTTGCATCCCTCAGTACCCTGATTCCCCTCCATCGCATCTCCTCTGAGATATCCCTTCCTGTCCTGTCCTGATTTCCTACCCTAAGGATTTCTACTGTCTGTTGCCGCATCTCTAAGGGCTGCACTATTAACAAGGCGTCTGTGTGTCTCCCTGCAGGTGACGAGTGCTGTCGCCCACACAGAAATACCGACTGCCTGCGACCCAGAGTCACACTTCGTGAATGGCATGTGCCAAGCCAAGGACGATTGCACCTCCAACTGCGTCGCCCCGAAAGCCTGCAACCTGTTGTGTTCGCAACCTTTGGATATCGTTGGTGACGCCTTAGACTGCACTGTGTACTATATATGCGATGCTTCCAATACACCTCAAGGGCCCTTCCATTGTGACACCGAAGCACCGTACTTCAACGGAGAGAAGTGCACTACTGACGAGAGCCAATGCTGCTAAGACATCTGCGCAGGGGTCCGAGAAACTTTAGCAACAGCGGAGCAACCTCCACCCGCGAAATGATATCCATGAACGCATAGAAGGACACCGTTGCCATGGTTACGAGGTTGCTATCAGGTTGCTGGGAACACTACGTCTCGAGGTGGTGTTACTGTCTTATATATAAATTTATGTTCACAAAACATTTCTATTAGCTTGTCACAAACCTTACCAACAAGAAAGGATTGTTTTGTAATGCACAAAGTGAAAACTTACATGGAACATCAAAAATAAAGCAGAGATGAGATCAGCCGCAGGTGTCGGTGACTCGGCCGCTTCTTCTTGTGACCCTTTTAGCTTGCGTGTTTGTTTCAATGTGATACTTATGTTTCCACTCCTGTATTGCCTGCTATAATGGATACCATATCTTTGTATTTATAAACGATCATGTCATGAGGATCACCTTGACTCCGTGGCACTGACTGATAGTGAACTACTAATGAATGCCGCTTCCGTCGGCATGAACTACTTGCTTTGGAACTTCATCTGGCAGAGGACTCAATGACTCAGTGGGGCATACCCAGATTTTACTTCGCTTATTGACTATATGTACACCAAAGCAAACTCTTGTTTCATAAATAGATGGGTTTTCAACGCTGCCAATACCAACCCATTCCAACCCACCCTCATCTTAATGTTTCCATTTCTCAGCAATATAAAGCAAAGAAATAAAACATATTCCAGCAGTTAGGTCACGAAATAGAACAATACCCATACAAAACATACTGGACATGTAAGTCACTAATGTCCAAAAAAAGGTGAACAAAAAGATTTTCTTTTATTTACTCAAAGCAATGCCCAAAACATTAACTGATTCCACATGCAATTTGGTCAAGATGAAACAATAAGCAAACAGTTCACTGTGTTTGCTGCCATAAGCCAACACTTGACACACCTGCGACATTCAAACAATATATATATATATATATATATATATATATATATATATATATATATATATATATATATATATATATATATATATATATATATATATATATATATTATATTTGTCCTATTTTTGGTTTACCGCCTGCCTGAAATCACACTCCGAGGCTACACCTCGCCTCAATGTCGGCGACTCCTTGTGTCCTTGTTTTTTTGTTGGGTTCCTTAGCTGTGATAAAAGCATGGTGAGGCCTGCTGACTGTGTTGAGTGGTAGCTGTGGGCACGTGACGCTGTATCAGTGTTGATGAGCAATGTCATATGATTTCCTCAGCCCTGGAGTAGGGATAGCATAAAGCCGCCTTATGACTGGCTGCCTGTCCTCGTAACGAAACGGTAGTGACGTATCAGCCCTGGCAGCCAATGAGCACTCTTAGGCGGGCTAACGAACTTCTCCCGCCAACAATAACAAATCTTTGTGGATGCCATTTCACGAGGTCTGCTATGTGAGCGAGAGGTTGGTATGGAGGTTGTTCGTACCAACATAGACGACAACCTGCTTCTTGGATCAGGCTCTTGTACGCCTCACTGGGATCATTAGTCCCACTGACTGCCACAGCTATTACAACTGCATGACGGAGGGCCCGGCAGACTCAAAGTACCACTACCAGTGTGATAATGGTTGGTTCTCTGACATCGCCTCTGGCCACTGCACGTCGTCCGCCTCCTGTGTTATCTTGTGTGGGGGGTCAACTGGTTCACCTGGTGGCGGCGGCAACACACGTCCTCCATGATTTGTCCCGGCAACGGCAACTTTCCCATGTGCAACTTCTGCTACACAGACTACTTCCACTGTGAAAGCAGCAGCCAGGCAGCCGTGGTCCAGGCCTGCCCTAATGGAATGCTCTTTGATCCCACCTCACATTACTGCCTCACCAACTGCCCCCAGTACTAACCGTACCTGCCCCCTCCGCTGCCCCAACTGCCCCTGGCCCTAACTGCCCCTGGCCTAACGAAATGTTAGGAAATAACTGCTTCTGCTATACTAACAATCCCTACTGGCCTACTACTTCTACTACTACTACTACTACTACTATTATTACTGCTAACTAGTAAAGGTTCAATGTAAGGTGGATAGATGTATGTAACTGAAAAGAGTGTACTAAAAATACATGAGTATGTTTTGATCTCTCTCTCTCTCTCTCTCTCTCTCTCTCTCTCTCTCTCTCACCAGAATCAATGGACTGTATTTTGCGTACCTCATATCTGAAAGCCCAGCCGTTAGCAAACCATTACCTCGATGAAATGAAGCCCTTCCTACACTCCGACCGTGGCCAAGATTCAAACCCGTGCACTTGAGACCCATCGGACCCCAAAACGTCCGTGGTTCCTTTCTCTCTCTCTCTCTCTCTCTCTCTCTCTCTACACAGCCTTACACCCCCACAACACCTGCAGAAGACTTACCACTATCACACGCACCAGAAGGGACAAGAGACATAGACAAGTGCTGGCTCGGAACACGGGACGAGGTAGATGCGTGCCAAGACGGTCACGGAAAACCACACACGCGAAAAATGAACGTGTTTTTTTTGGATCATGTATTCCATTGGCTTAAGTCAATTGGGCGTGCCTCGAATATCATCTCTCTCTCTCTCTCTCTCTCTCTCTCTCTCTCTCTCTCTCTCTTTGTGGTGTATGTGGCGTCTTGCACAACTGGTTCCTTTCCTTTCCCTCATTCTATCCACCGCCACCTGTAATGCAGTGCCCACGTGTCTAAAAACAGCCATGGTGACGACAATCGCTCTTCTAATTGGTTCCTTATCTGCCAATGAGAGGAGGGGACAGTGTGTGTGTGTGTGTGTGTGTGTGTGTGTGTGTGTGTGTGTGTGTGTGTGTGTGTGTGTGTGTGTGTGTGTGTGTGTGTGTGTGTGTGATGATATGTACAATTTGGGAGATGAAGATGATGATGATGATGATGATGATGGTGATGATGATGATGGTGAGGAGGAGGAGGAGGAGGAGGAGGAGGAGGAGGAGGAGGAGGAGGAGGAGGAGGAGGAGGAGGAAGAAGACGACGACGATGAACAAGAACAACAACAACAACAACAACAACAAAACAATAAGACGCAGAACAAATACCAAAAAAGATAAACAAAAATGGGAAACACACACGTGGCTGCTCACACACACACACACACACACACACACACACACACACACACACACACACACACACACACACACACACACACACACACAAACACATCCAGGAAAACAGATTAGAGACGCAAGCATGATGCAAGACCCAGCCTGTTCTCTACCACGACCCCTCCCCTCCTCCTACCATTAGCTCACATCGCCCCCCCGCATCCCCTCTCTCAAGCCACCCTACCGTAACCTTGACATTACTTGATATAAGACAGTACGTGGAAGCAACTCAATGTATCTTGCACACACCATGAATACATTACAATTCTTCATAGCCGCTCTACTGGTGAGAATGTTCTACTACTACAACTACTGCTAATGCTAATGCTAACACTATTCTGTCTTATCTCTTGCTTTTCATAGGGGATTAGTGTGTTGTTTGGGGTTTCCAAGAGTGTTTTGGTGGTTCCAGTGATAGTTTGACAGTTTAACAGGCTGCAGTAAAAGTTATTGGTGTTTTGAAGGGTGTTTTGATGGTTCCAGTGATAGTTTGACAGTTTAATAGCTGCAGTGGAAGTTATTGGTGTTTTGAAGGGTGTTTTGATGGTTCCAGTGACAGTTTAACGTGGAAATTATTAGGGTTTTTCAGTTGTTTTTAGCCCCACCCAGCAAAGACTCACATTAATGCCTCGGTCCGCCACCAGGTTCACACAGCAGCGGGAATCACCGCAGCTGGCCACTGCCTCCCAGATTGCTCTGGACACAACGCCGGGGACTTTGTGGCTGACCCTTACAACTGCACTCAATTCTACGTGTGTCTAGCTGACGAGTTGCCCTCAGACCACCCCGTGCCTTGCGTCTCTGGCCACTTCGAGAACGGCATCTGTCAAGGCACTGAGGACTGTACACCTCAGTGCCTCCCTTCACTGTGCCACATGACTTGTAACGAGCCATTAGACTTGATTTCTGAGCCCACAGCCTGTTCAATCTACTATGTATGTGATGCAGCGCTCCATCCCACACAGGTAAAGGCCATGCTCCCACATGTTGGGGTTTTCGAGGGCACTTTTCGTGGATGTTTAGTGAAAAGGGTGTAGTGGAAGTTATTGGGGCTTCCTAGGGTGTTTGTAATGGTTCCGATAGTCTAAGAGGATGTTTTTCATGGTTTCAATAGTTTAAGAAGGTGTAGTGGATGTTACTGATGTTTTCAAGGATGTTTTTCATGGTTGTACGGTCTAACACACTGTAGTGGAAGTTAATGAGATTTGCAAGGTTGCTTTCATGACATTACTACTACTACTACTACTACTACTACTACTACTACTACTACTACTACCACTACTACTACTACTATTTTCTATCCCCCACAGGAACTTCGATGTCCCTTCAACAAACCATACTTCGACGGGAAACTCTGCACCACTGACTCCGACGCCTGCTGCTCTGATCTTTGCACGCCCTATTGTCACCCAGGTTTTGTGCAGATTCCAGACCCACTCGACTGCCTGTGGTACTACATCTGCATTGAAACCGGCGCTCCAAACCCCGCCCTGCATTATAAGTGTGACGACGGGATGGTGTTTAATATTGGCTCGGGAAGGTGTGAATATTTCGCCACCTGCGTCACTCTTTGCCAAGCTTGACTCTCTCCTATCCTATGACCTTAAATGACCTGACCTGACCTAACCTGACTCTCTCTCTCTCACTGACCTGACCTGAGATATGACTTTCTTACCTAACATGTGATTCTCTCTGACCTGGCTAGATCTTTGGATACCTGACTTTACTTGACCTAATCTGACTTTGCCTGACTCTACACCTGACTTCACATGACACAACCTTCACAAACCTAACCTAATTTGACCTAACGTAACCTGACCTTTCTTAGTCCTATTCTAACTTATTACAACTTATCTTAATCTAACTTAACCAAATTTAACAAAACCAAACCAAAATATAACCTAACCAACCTCAACTCAAACCTTTAGCACAACGCAACACAACATCAATGAGAGAACATAATGGATAAACAAATATCTGAACATGTATATAAATGTATCATAAGGTATACATACATACACACATACATAAACGAGGGAGAAGAGAATACATCTTGATACATTTGCGGGTTTATTCACAATCATGCATCTAAATATACACTAGCTTTTACATACACATATACATACCTACAAATGAGTCGAATGAACGTCGCTGTATGCATGTATAAAATTCACTGGTTTTTGTATTATGTATTATTTCATGCATAACCTCATCAACTTCTTCATTTCATTCATTATACATTTCCTAAATACACGCAGTTATTTGAATCACAATCACTTCATTAACGTCCGAACTACTTATTCAATTAATTATATATACAAATCATACCTATATAATCAGACATTGCAATATACTTCTTTTATTGTTCTTTGTTACACTATTGTTCTTATTATTTCTAGTAACAGTAGTGGTAGTTGTAGAGGTAGTGGTAGTAGTGGTAAGGGTAGAGATAGTAGTAGTAGTAGTAGTAGTAGTTGTTGTTGTTGTCGTTGTTGTTGTTTTTGTTGTTTATCGCTTTTATTAACCGATAGAAGGAGAAGTAGAAAAAAAGTCAAAGGCAGTGATAGTCAAGATTAGGTAACATTAATTTGAGTAAGGTAAGGTAGGGTAAAGTTAGGCTAAATTACGCTAGCTGATATTAAATAAGATAACATACAGCAAAGTTAGGTCAGATTAGGCCAGGTCAGGTCAGGCAGGGTCAGGTCAGGCAAGGTCAGGTCAGGCAAGGTCAGGTCAGGCAAGGTCAGGGCACCACAGCAGAAACAACATTAGGGGAGCAGTTTTCTGGCCTCATACAGTAATGCTGGGTGGGATGGAACACCAGGCCATCAGGGCAGGTGTTAAGGGTGGCCTCAACCCCGACACTGCGGCAGTCCAGCTAACGCGGGTCACAGTATGGGCAGGACGGGGTGGTGGTCTTGCCTGGCTGCACGGTCCTGTTGCAGATTTTCACACACTCCGCGTCGCTGGTACACTCCCCTAGCTGGAGGTTGAAATTCTTGCCGTCCGGACAGTTGAACCCATATATCTCCTCATGAGCTGTATTATCCTCAATGCACAAATAGATCCGGTGGCAGTCATTTGGATCAGGGACGACTTTGCCCAAGTCATCAGTGGTACAGTACGACTCACATAGTTATCTTGCAAACAGGCAATACTGTGTTCAAGTTGGTAAATCTTTCTCAGACAAGAAGATTTTAGAAAGAGGAGTACCCCAAGGCAGTGTTTTAGGTCCTATTCTCTTCTGTATATATACTATCGAACTATCACACATACTAAGAAAACATGACATTGACTTCAAATTGTTTGCTGATGACACACAGTTTTACATGACCTTGAACAATGTAGATAATGTTGGAGGAAAGATAAAACTTATTATGTATGATGTTGGTAGATGGATGGAATCCAAGCACTTGAAACTTAATCAAAACAAGACTGAATGTTTGATAGTGGGTAAGAATAAGGACTTAAAAAAGATTGATATGTCCACATTATGTATTGGGTGAAGCAGAGTAAGGTTAGGTTAGGTTAGGTTAAATAAGATAAAATACAGCAAAGTTAGGTCAGGTTAGGCCAGGTCAGGTCAGGCAGGGTCAGGTCAGGCAAGGTCAGGGCACCACAGCAGAAACAACACTAGGGGAGCAGTTTTCTGGCTTGATACAGTAATGCTGGGTGGGATGGAACACCAAGCTACCAGGGCAGGTGTTGAGGGTGGCCTCGACTCCGGCACTGGGGCAGTTCAGATAGCGCGGGTCGCAGTATGGGCAGACTGGGAAGAAACCCGTTTCTGTGCAGGTGAGGGACTCGTTGCAGGTGGAGGAGGGCGGGGTGGTGGTGTTGGACGAGTTGCTGTTGCAGATTTTCACACACTCCGCATCGCTGGTACACTCCCCTAGCTGGAGGTTGAAATTCTTGCCGACCGGACAGTCAAACCCATATATCTCATCAGGAACTGCATCACCCTCAATGCACAAATAGAATCGGTGGCAGTCATTGGGATCAGGGACGACTTTGCCCAAGTCATCGGTGGTACAGTACGGCTTACATATCCTATGGCAACAGTTCGCATCGTCGTCTCCACATTTACTGCCATCGAAAAAGCTGTGTTCAGGAGGACACGTGAAGGGACCCTGAACTGACCCAGCGAAACAGACATGGTACTTGGAACAATCAATATCTGATATGTACTCCAGCTGACCACTACCGGCATCAAATTTACAGGTCAGCTTGCAGTCTAAGGGCTCACCACCACCACCACTGCCGCATGTATTCTCACATGGAGTCGTTTCTTCAACACAACCTCCCTGAGTTTCATTGAAGTATTTCCCTTCATCGCAGGGTACAGAGTGGTCCGACGGGATGCCGTCATCTAAACACACATAGTAGTAGGTGCAGTTATTAGGGTCTGCCACTTGGTCCAGGAAACTGTGTCCGGTGCAGTCTGGTGAGCAAAAATCTGACACCACGCCATGCGCCTGGGAAAGATTGACCAAGGTTACCGCTGATCACAGACACTAAACACCTCATTACATCTTTACAAGGCTGTCAGGTAATTAGTTTCTTTTTTTACAATGTAAGGTTTTTACGGGAATTACAGGCTAGAGGAGGTATTTTGGGTACTCCCTATGTGAAAGTCCACCCGTTAAGGAACCATTATCCCGAGTAAGGAAGCCCTTCCTACATTCGAACAATAGCCAGGATTCAAACCCATACACTTGATCCCTCCTTCCCCAAAACACGCGTGGTTCCGCTGTACCATGGCAAGAGGAGGAGGAGGAGGAGGAGGAGGAGGAGGAGGAGGAGGAGGAGGAGGAGGACCAGGAGGAGAGGAAAGATAAAGACAAGGAGGAGGAAAAGCAGTAATAGGAGGAATAGCAGTAAGAGAAGGAGGAGGAGGAGGAGGAATACAAAGGAATACAAAGGAAGGAACAGACAGCAACAGTCCTACTGGGCCTAACGAGGCTGTCTGTGTGCCTATGCTACCACCAGAGATGTTATAAGTTAGAGGGTGAAGGACATCAGGGTTCAAGGAAGAAGAAAAGAGGCCACAGGGAGAGAAAGTCAAAGATGTGATAGGAAAGATTGAAGGAGAAGTGACACTATCTGGTACAGTAACTACAAACAAACAAAGGATAGCTTATGAAGGCGCAAAGTACGTCAATTGAGGGGTTAATGTGAAGTGAATGTCCAACCTTTTTTTAAAAGTTTCTATCGTATTGCTAGGGACAACATGTGCTGGGAGAGAGTTCCACACATTTACAATTCTATTGAAGAAATAATGTTTTGCCTCGTCTGACCTGAAACGTTTACCTGTAATCTTGTAGCCATTATTTCTAGTGGTGTTGGAGCTGTCAATGGTGAGATAGTTGTTTACATTTATGTTATCAAAGCCCCGGAACATTTTAAATAGTTCAATCAAATCTCCTCGCATACGCCGCTTCTCTAAACTGAACAAGTTGAGTTCCCTCAAGCGCTCCTCGTAAGGCTTGTTTCGCAGTCGTGGGATCAATTTGGTGACTCTTCTTTGGACTCTCTCCAGGTTGTCTATATCTTTCCTATAGTGGGGTGACCAGAACTGGACACAGTATTCAAGATGAGGTCGGACGAGTGCATTAAACAATGTGAGAATAACCCCTTCTGATTTAAATTGAAAAGTTCTACCGATAAAAAGCTCATCTGCCACTTGTCTGACCAAGTGGCTAAGCGGTCCAGATCTGATTGTAGTTTTCTTTTCTCCTCCGACGTGACTACTTTATTCATTACTTTAGTATCATCAGCAAACTTACTTACTTTACAGGTGAGGCCCTCATCGATATCATTAACATAAATAAGGAAAAGAACCGGGCCAAGCACAGAGGAGGAGGAGGAGGAGGAGGAGAGGAAAGATAAAGACAAGGAGGAGGAAAAGCAATAATAGGAGGAGTAGCAGTATTAGAATTAGTAGAAACAGCAGTAGAAGTAAGAGAAGACGTAAGAGGAGGAAGAGGAGTGGAAGGAAATAAAAAAGTAAAGAAGGAAAAAACAAGAAAAAAGGTAAAGGGAGAAGGAGAGACGAATAACTAAAGTAAATTCGACACACACACATACACACAAACACACACACACACACACACACACACACACACACACAAACACACTTACCACCACCACCACCACTGCCACCACCACCACCATCAGCCCTTGCAGAGTCTTCATGGCTGCTAAACCTGAGGTAATATTGTAGGCTGGCTTGACCATGCCCCTTTATATAGAGCCAAACACACACACACACACACACACACGTACTATCTTTTGTATACGTAGGTGTTTCCGGTGATAGTGATTAGATAAAGTAGAAAAAAAAAGATCACCATTTCTCAGCTCCCCTGGGTAAGGTAAGGTTAGGTTAAGTTGGGCCAAGTTACGTTAGCTTAGTTTGAATAAGATAAGATTCAGAAAATTTAGGTTAGGTTAGGTTAGGTCAGGTCAGGTTAGGCAATGTTAGGGCCCCACAGCACACTCACACCGCAGGAACAGCATTAGGGGAGTAGTTTTCTGGCTTGATGCAATAATGCTAGGTGGGATGAAACGCCAGTTCACCGGGGGCATGTCTTGAGGGTGGCCTCGTCCCCGTGGTACAGTGGAACCCTGCGTGCTTTGACGTCCGAGGAGTCTCCAAGCGCACCGATTCGGATCCTGCCCACGGTCCGAGTGTAGGTTGGGCTTCCTCACTCGGGCAATGGTTTCCTAGCGGGTGGGCTTTGAGATAGGAGGTGCCACAAAAGTATCACCTTTACCCCAGAGATTCTCGTGAAAAGTCCACATGGTAGAAATAAAATAAATAAATAAATAAAAGGTTAGGCAGCGCGGGTCACAGTACGGACAGGCTGGGAAGTAACCCGTTTTGGTGCAGAGAGGTGATCAAACAAGTCGTTAACATTAAGCTGTGATGGATACCAAACTGAATCACTAAATTTGCTCACGTGTCCAAAAGTTCATTAAGACAGAAACAGAACTCGTTTACGAAAATACACACCTTTTATTGCGGTAACCGGGCTTGCAAGAGAGAACTGAAATAGCATAAGGCTGGTGGTTATCCTGCCTATCCCACTATCACATGACATATTGGATGCAAGTTTATACTGAAATGTATATACGGAATATTCCTGTTAGTCGTATTAATGGTAACTCACTCAATCAACTCGCCAGCAAGAAACTCCAGGTAACCTTTAACCACTTTCCAAACTGTTCCCACACACTGACTCCACAGCACGACCACCTCCCTGGACATAACGCTGGGTGACTGGTGACTGATCAGTGAAGATGACATCACTGTGACTAATGAATCACCACCACCACATGCACCAATTACCACACAAAGGGTCCATACAAAGCAATCCGTAAGATTAATCTATTCCCATATTCCATACAGAATCAGGACACTCCTACATCAACATTGTTCCATACAGAAGCCATTGTCAATACATGGGATTATATCAACAAGTTATTCAGAACAGTAACTCGACACGTTAGAAACAATACACTGTAGAAAGAAACATTAAATATACTTGGTATTTCACACCTGGGTTGTACACTACCCTCACCAATAATTCACCAACAACATATCTTTTTTTATGTTGTGGCCTATAGCGCCTGTAGGTTTTACTTGAAGAGTATGTATGGGAGGCGCTGTTCTGTCTCCGCCCATTAGTGGCGCAGGGAATTTTATTTATAGTGGTGGGCATATTAGGGCCCATATCACCACCCAAGTGCATCTTTGGTGTAACCACCTAGAACCTGCATGGGTATCATGGTGACATGTAGCTGACTTTAAACCACTCCACAAATGGCATAGTTTCAAGGCGGTACGTGGTGGGATTTGAACTTATGCGTGGACGTCTGCCCAATTCCACACGCTCACCATTCT
>NC_059280.1:3651207-3653707 GCF_017591435.1 Portunus trituberculatus
CTAGGTTAGCCACTTCGACCCCCCACCCTACAACCAACCCCCTTCCTAACCCTAAGACCCATCCCAATACTGGTTAGGAGCAGGTGCAAGAATGTGTGTGTGTGTGTGTGTGTGTGTGTGTGTGTGTGTGTGTGTGTGTGTGTGTGTGTGTGTGTGTGACGTGTTTCCCTATTCATTGTGGTGACTATTTGGTGATTTTGTACAGCTTCACAAACTCATGTGGGGGATTAAAATGGTGAAGACTGTGGCCATTATTCTTCTGCCCTCCATAGACCCTTCCTAATGTCAATAAAATGGTCTAATGGTACACAAATCTCATGGTAAAAATATGTCCCAGTACTGAAGGGGTTAAAATAGTGAAGACTGTGGCCATTAATCTTCTGCCCTCCATAGACCCTTCCTAACGTCAGTAAAATGGTCTAATGGTACACAAAACTCAAGGTAAAAATGGTGAAGACTGTGGCCATTAATCTTCTGCCCTCCATACACCCTTCCTAATGTCAATAAAATGGTCTAATGGTACACAAATCTCATGGTAAAAATGTGTCCCAGTACTGAAGGGGTTAAATTAGTGAAGACTGTGGCCATTAATCTTCTGGCCTACATAAACCCTTCCTAATGCCAATAAAATGGTCTAATGGTACACAAAACTCAAGGTAAAAATGTGTCCCAGTACTGAAGGGGTTAAAATAGTGAAGACTGTGGCCATTAATCTTCTGCCCTCCATACACCCTTCCTAATGTCAATAAAATGGTCTAATGGTACACAAATCAAGGTAAAAATGTGTCCCAGTACTGAAGGGGTTAAAATAGTGAAGACTGTGGCCATTAATCTTCTGCCCTCCATAGACCCTTCCTAATGTCAATAAAATGGTCTAATGGTACACAAATCTCAAGGTAAAAATGTGTCCCAGTACTGAAGGGGTTAAAATAGTGAAGACTGTGGCCATTAATCTTCTGCCCTCCATACACCCTTCCTAATGTCAATAAAATGGTCTAATGGTACACAAAACTCAAGGTAAAAATGTGTCCCAGTACTGAAGGGGTTAAAATAGTGAAGACTGTGGCCATTAATCTTCTGCCCTCCATACACCCTTCCTAATGTCAATAAAATGGTCTAATGGTACACAAAACTCATGGTAAAAATGTGTCCCAGTACTGAAGGGGTTAAAATAGTGAAGACTGTGGCCATTAATCTTCTGCCCTCCATAGACCCTTCCTAATGTCAATAAAATGGTCTAATGGCACACAAATCTCAAGGTAGAAATGTGTCCCAGTACTGAAGGGGTTAAAATAGTGAAGACTGTGGCCATTAATCTTCTGCCCTCCATACACCCTTCCTAATGTCAATAAAATGGTCTAATGGTACACAAAACTCATGATAAAAATGTCCCCCCCCCCGTAGGTTTCTGCAGCTGTATGCAATCACCAAACAGTCACCAGAGTGGACAGGAAACGCGCCATGGTGCTGAAAGGATTAACAATCGTAGTAGTAGTAGTAGTAGTAGTAGTAGTCGTCTTCTTCTTCTTCTTCTTCTTCTTCTTCTTCTTCTTCTTCTTCTTCTTCTCGTATCTTTAATTCTGCTTGTTCTTGTTCTTTTTCACACTTTCTCCTACTTCTCTTCTTCTTCTTCTTCTTCTTCCTGTCTTTCTCTTCCTCTTCTTCTTCGTCCTCTTCCTCCTTCTCTTCCTCCTTCCCTTCTCCTATTCTTCCTCTTTCCCTTGTTTGTATTTCTGCTTCTTTTTCTTTCCTTATCACGTCCTCCTCTTCCTCTTCCTCTTCCTCCTCCTCCTCCTCCTCCTCCTCCACCTCCTCCTCCTCCTGAATGTGCATAATCACACAAGCGCACCCACCCACCCACACACACACACACACACACACACACACACACACACACACACACACACACACACACACACACACCCTGGTTACTGTTTGGTGATTTTGTACAGCTTCAGAAACTCATGTGGGGGATTAAAATGGTGAAGACTGTGGCCATTAATCTTCTGCCCTCCATACACCCTTCCTAATGTCAATAAAATGGTCTAATGGTACACAAATCTCAAGGTAAAAATGTGTCCCAGTACTGAAGGGGTTAAAATAGTGAAGACTGTGGCCATTAATCTTCTGCCCTCCATAGACCCTTCCTAATGTCAATAAAATGGTCTAATGGTACACAAATCTCAAGGTAAAAATGTGTCCCAGTACTGAAGGGGTTAAAATAGTGAAGACTGTGGCCATTAATCTTCTGCCCTCCATAGACCCTTCCTAATGTCAATAAAATGGTCTAATGGTACACAAATCTCAAGGTAAAAATGTGTCCCAGTACTGAAGGGGTTAAAATAGTGAAGACTGTGGCCATTAATCTTCTGCCCTCCATAGACCCTTCCTAATGTCAATAAAATGGTCTAATGGTACACAAATCTCAAGGTAAAAATGTGTCCCAGTACTGAAGGGGTTAAAATAGTGAAGACTGTGGCCATTAATCTTCTGCCCTCCA
>NC_059280.1:3658707-3663707 GCF_017591435.1 Portunus trituberculatus
CAACCCAACCCAACCCAACCCAAACTTTCTCATCCCATTACAGAACAGACGCGCATTTCATGACAACGAACATGGGTGACCTTCGTGACCTCTTCCCAGGGGTCACGAGGTCACGAGACGCGCAAGAGAGGTCACCGGTGGAGGCTGTACACATTCTACGCTCCGTCAACGCACAATATGGCGGTCACCCGTTCACACTGACCTTCCACACGTATAGAACAAGATTGCTCCTTTCTGTAGATTATTTCACAAACAAGATCGCTGACAAAGTTGCCCAAAATTTCGTAGGAAGTTTTCATAATGTTTTGGAGAATGTGTGTGAGTGGGCTGGTGGTGGTGGTGGTGGTGGTGGTGGTGGTGGTGGTGGTGATGTGTAGGAGGAGGACTTATGAGATGAAGAGTAAAGGAGATGAAGAAGAAGAAGGAGGAGGAGGAGGAGGAGGAGAGGGAAGAAGAAGAAGAAGAAGAAGAAGAAGAAGAGGAGAAGAAGAAGAAGAAGAAGAAGAAGAAGAAGAAGAAGAAGAAGAAGAAGAAGAAGAAGAAGAAGAAGAAGAAGAAGAAGAAGAAGAAGAAGAAGAAGAAGAAGAAGAAGAAGAAGAAGAAGAAGAAGAAGAAGAAGAAGAAGAAGAAGAAGAAGAAGAAGAAGAAGAAGAAGAAGAAGAAGAAGAAGAAGAAGATAAATAATTACAACAACTACTACTACTACTACTACTACTAAAACAACAACAACAACAACAACAACAACAACAACAACAACAACAACAACTACTACTACTACTACTACTACTACTACTACTACCACTACCACTTCCTTCCTTTCATAATATTTACTTTAATGAACGAAGAGAGAGAGAGAGAGAGAGAGAGAGAGAGAGAGAGAGAGAGAGAGAGAGAGAGAGAGAGAGAGAGAGAGATAACGGTTAACATGTATTTTTGTAAAGCAATAAATAATAAAATAAGTTTGTCTATTTGTGTCTAATTCATCTATGTATATATTTATCATCCATATGAATAGAAATCTTATATACGTGTTTAAAATAAAATATAAAAAAAATAGACAAGTTTGCCATATTACCACACCGTTTTCTTTCATGATCCCGTTTTCTTCTACACTCGCAGATGTAAATTCCCTTTATTTACATTATTTTACGTTATAAGAAGTTGCTATAAGGAAAAATAATAATAATAAACACTTTAAAATTATTCTAACACAATATGGCTGTCTGTATGTCTATTCCTGTCTGTCTGTCTGTCTGTCTGTCTGTCTGTCTCTCTCTGTCAATAACCAAGGCCAGATTAGCAATATTTGAAGTTCAACAAGAGGTCACACAGCTTAGGTCACCACACAAAGGTCACACAGCTTAGGTCACCACACACAGCACTACCAATCACCACATACAGTCACACAGCACCAGGTCACCACACAGCACCACAGATCACCAAGAAATACGCAAAAAATTAAGAAATAACACAAAATTTTCACTTTTTTAACAGCAAGTATATATCAAACTAATTAATTCTGTACTTACACTTATATCAGGACTCCACAGCTGTTCAGGGCCTTCACAGCACACAGCAGCATTCAGCACCACACAGCAGCGCACTTCCCAAAGACGAGGTGGCGGTAATAAGGCGTGTGTGTGGTGAAAAGAGCACTATTTTAAGTACACGTGGTTTGTTTACATTTCCTGGCGTGGTGGTGAAGGTGGCGGGAGATTTAAAGCCCACGAGCCTAATTATTTTATTTATTTATTGATTTCACCCATTTATCATTTCCATTTATCCATTTCTAAGGCAGATTATCCACAGTTTATCCACACACACCCACATCCACCTTTTTATCCTCTCTATCTCGCTGAAATGAATGAATAATAGGAAAAATATGAGAATAAGGTCTTAAAATCCATACTAGACACGAACATCCACTGAATCCACATCCACATGAACTTATATCCACTTCTTATCCACTCTGATCCACTGAAATTAATAAATAAAATGGAAAAAGTAGTAACGAGAGCTTAGACTGCAATAAAACACTCAAATATATAAATAGATAAATAGATAATGTTTCTATATCCATCTTTATCTACATTTACCTTACAAATCAACAATGAAAATTATAAAAACAATAATAATAGCTATAACTACAATAAAACAGATAAATTAATCAAAACAATAGAAAAATTAATAAATAAATAAATAAATACTCTATATCCATTTCTTATCCAAATTAACCCACTAAAATTAATAAAAAAATAAATAAAACAATAAAAACAACTTAAACTACTCCAAAAAACAAGGAAAAATAAATTAATAGCAATAAATTATCAAGATGAAGATTTTGGCCCCGTTGGAAAGAGAGAAAGAGAGAGGGAGAGGAAAAGCGCGCGGCAAAAAAGGTAAACAAACCCATCTTAGCAAGGAGTCTTGGGTGTTTTAGTGGTGTAGACTCAGCAGGGGAGCGGTGGGGCGTGGTGGTCAGCAGGGGGTGGACTCAGCAGGTGGAGGGCGCCGTGATAAGCAGGAGATAAGAGTCAGGTATGCTTGGATAGGGTTAAAATTGTTGTTATTGTTTTTTTTCTCTGTCTGTCTGTCTCTCTCTCTCTCTCTCTCTCTCTCTCTCTCTCTCTCTCTCTCTCTCTCTCTCTCTCTCTCTCGTTGAATTTATGCTTATTTTTCATTTATTTGCCAGAAAATGAGGAAATTATAAGCTTTTTTTCATTTTTTTTCCTTTTCTCTCTTTTCTCTCCGTTTCGTCCTGTTTGTGGTAATTTTTTTCTTATTTTTTTCTCTTCTTCCTCTTTTTATTGCATTTATGGCCTCTCTCTCTCTCTCTCTCTCTCATTTACTTGCCAGAAAATGAGAAAAAAAAAATGACGTTTGTATATTTATCTTTTTTTTTTCTTATTTAAATCGTTTCATGTTTATTTGTTAATTTGTGTCCTAATTTTTCACTTCCTTTACTCAATTCTTCCTCTTTTTATTGAATTTATGGCTTATTCCTCACTTATGTACCAGGAAATGACAAAAATAAAGCTTTTTCATATTTTTTTCTTCCTTTTCCACTTTTTAATTCCTTCGTCATTGTTTTCCACTGATTTTTCTTATTTTATCGTGTTTTTTCCTTCCCTGCGTTTGGTGTGAGTGTTCAAAGATGTCTCAGGTGTGCAGAAATGTCCCTCACACCTTTCCAGACCGCCAGAATGTTGATTGACAGGTGAATTAAAGGTAAAAAATGCTTAAATATGAGTGTTTGTCAATGTTTTTACTCATGTTTTCTTATTTTATCGTGTTTTTTCCTTCCCTGCGTTTGGTGTGAGTGTTCAAAGATGCCTCAGGTGTGCAGAAATGTCCCTCACACCTTTCCAGACCGCCAGAATGTTGATTGACAGGTGAATTAAAGGAAAAAATGCTTAAATATGAATGTGTGTCAATGTTTTGGCCATTTTTCTTAATTTAATCTGTGTTTCTAAATGCCTCAGGTGTGCAGAAATGTCCCTCACACCTTTCCAGACCGCCAGAATGTTGATTGACAGGTGAATTAAAGGAAAAAATGCTTAAATATGAGTGTGTGTCAATGTTTAAGCCATTTTTCTTAATTTAATCTGTGTTTCTAAATGTCTCAGGTGTGCAGAAATGTCCCTCACACCTTTCCAGACCGCCAGAATGTTGATTGACAGGTGAATTAAAGGGAAAAATGCTTAAATATGAATGTGTGTCAATGTTTAAGCCATTTTTCTTAATTTAATCTGTGTTTCTAAATGCCTCAGGTGTGCAGAAATGTCTACTACTACTACTACTACTACTACTACTACTACTACTACTACTACTACTACTACTACTACTACTACTACTACTACTACTAACTAACTCCCACACCTCCCACCACCACCACCACCACCACCACCAGCAGGAGGAATAACAAAGCATTAAGATCAGCAACATTTTCTTATATAAGGAAACAAAATCACACCATAAGATTTTTTATTAATTCACTTTCTTTTTAAATGTTTTTTTAAGAGAGTTTTTCCTTTCTATCTGAGGAGGAAGAAGAAGAAGAAGAAGAGGAGGAGGAGGAAGAGGAGGAGG
Source organism: Portunus trituberculatus (assembly GCF_017591435.1). Lineage (NCBI taxonomy): Eukaryota > Metazoa > Arthropoda > Malacostraca > Decapoda > Portunidae > Portunus > Portunus trituberculatus. The sequence goes on from NC_059280.1 coordinate 3,662,797, forward strand.
AGGAGGAGGAGGAGGAGGAGGAGGAGGAAGAGAAGGGAAGGGTCGAGATTTCAGCACATTATTTTTTATTTTTTTTATTTTACGTATTTAAGTCACAACATGGAGAGATAGACAGACCTTGTAGTAATTATGTAACTGCGTTCTATGTATTGTTATTACAGAGGGAGGGGGGGGGAGGGGTTGTAGAGGTTGTAGAGAAAGAGGTTGTAAAGAGGTTGTAAAGAGGTTCCAGGTGACAGGACGTGAGGTTGATTGGGGGTTAGGATTCAAACATCACTGTACAGCTGCTATGATGGGGAAGAATGCATTGTGGGGGGGGTTGTGAGGTTGTGGTTGGGGGTTGTAACAGGTTTCTCAATAGTTGTGAGGTTGTAGACAAAGGTTATGAGGTTCTGAGAGGTTTTTAATAGCGATTGATGTTTTGAGAGGTTGTCAAATGTTCTGGGGTTGTGAATTTAGGTTGTAAACAGCTTGTGAGGTTTTACAAGGTTGTGAATAGTTGTAAGCAGAGGTTATAAGGGTTCTGGCAGGTTGTAGAGGAAGTTAGGAAGGGTTGTGGACCTATTACTGAGGTTGTAGTTGAAGTTGTGAGGTTGTGAATGGGTTATAAGGAATGTATTTGGTTGTGGAAGAGGTTGTAAGGATATTTTACCTGGTTGTGAATGTTGTGGGTTGTGGTATACGGTTGTAGGGACATTATACAACTGTTGTGGACTTTGGGGAAAAAACAGGGAAAGATTTAGGGAATAAAATAACATGGAGGAACATTTCTAGGGATACTTTGACGTGGACACAGTTGATTTAGGGATATTTTGTAGAATTTCTGGTTCTTGAATGTCTGAAAATGTCCAAAATTGAAGGCAAAAAATTTAGGGACATTTTTAGTGATGTTTAAGGTAAAATGCGATAAA